>NW_026644628.1:342164-527669 GCF_030020395.1 Manis pentadactyla
CCAACAGATCAATGGTGAAAGCACATAGGGAAATTACAAACAAAAAGGAAGAATGAAGTCCATTTTAAAAAGTGCAGTAAGCAGCCATAAGAAGAAAACAAATCCTACCATTTGCAAGGATGTGGATGTAGCTAGACGGTAGCATGCTCAGTGGTATATACCAGGTGGAGAAAGACAAGTAGCCAATGATTTCACTCATGTGTGGAGTATAACAACAAAGAAAAACTGGAGGAAATAAACAGCAGCAGACACACAGAACCCGAGAGTTCAATAACAGTTACCAAAGGGAAAGGGAATGGGCAGGGTGTGTGGAAAGGGAGGGATAAGGGCAGGGAGAAGAAAGGGGACATTAGGAATAACATGTATAATGCGTGGGCTCGGGGGGGCAAAGGGAGGGATGTACAACACAGAGAAGACAAGTAGAGATTCTACAGCATTTACTACACGCTGATGGACAGCGACTGTAATGGGGTGTTTGTGGGGGGACATGGTGAAGCAGTCTACAGCATACAACAATGCTTATGGACAACGACTGTAAGAGGATTTGGTGGGGACTTGGTGAAGGTGGGAGCCCAGTAAATATGATGGTCTTCACGTGATTGCAGATTAATGATAAAAAAAATGTTTTTAAGTGCAATATGGGCACAGCAATGAAACAGGCTTTGCGAGCTCCAAACAAAAGACACAGTTTTAAAAGAAGGGATGAAAACTCAAGATCACCTAAGTGCTACCCTATAGGAGAATCACTTGAGATCCAAAGACACAGACAAACCAGAATCCGAACGGGAGGGGACAGCAACCATACACAAGTGTAACTGAAAAGCAAACAAACAAACAAATGGATTTTGTTTGAGTCCCCAGAGACAGTCAGTAGAAAATAGCCCTATCTAGACACCGTGAATTCTTTTTGTTTGGTTTCAGCAGTGCCCAGCCATAGATTTAGTCTTACAGCAACGCCCTTCTCATTTTTTCTCACCTCAACAACTGAATTGCTGTAAAAATATGTGTCTGGGCTTTTGAAATCAGTGGATTTTATGATGTCCTTGAAAGTAATGTGGCAATAACCACCTAAAGAGGATAGTTTGGACACTCAAACAAACACGTAACTCCACAACAATCTCTTTGCTCCCAAATGCTGCTGCCTAGAAATAGGTGTTCTTTTTATTTGTCCCTCCTCCTTTCAGCGATGATCATGCCATTGTCCCTCAAACTTGGTGGTGAGCAAAGCACCAAGTATACTTTTCTGTCTAAACAGGCCCAGAGGAAGGATAGTTGTGGTCTTCTGGAAGCACTTAGTCAACGAATGTGGCTGAATACAGTCAGCAAGCGAGAAGGAGGTAAAAGAGGACAGAGGACAGAGATATGGGTGCAAGTCCCTGCAGCACCATAAATTACTGGATTTGTAAGCACAAGCGGCTGACTCGACCTGCAAGTGTCTCAGTGAACCCAGTGCTCTCCATACGTCCTAGTTACTTGGCAAGATTTCTGGAAGCATAATGTAGGGAAGTGACATAGGCGATGTTGTTAACTGTCCTGTACATAAGGATAGATGGCCAGACAAGAAGATGATTGATTCATAGATAGATAGATAGATGACAGATGGCAGATAGACAGACGATAGACATGATAGGTAGATAGGAAGATAGATTGATAGACAGATAGATGATAGATAGATAGATAGATAGAAAGATAGATAGATAAATAGAAAGATAGAGGGATAGACAGATAGATAGATAGACAGATAGATAGATAGAAAGATACATACAGATACATATTAAATAACACAAAGCTATTGCTCATAACCAGGAGATCAATGGTGAAAGCACATAGCGAAACTACAAACTTAAAGGAAGAATGAAGTCCAGTTTAAAAACTGCCGTTTGCAGCCATAAGAAGAAAACAAATGATACCATTTGCAATGACGTGGATGGAGCGAGACGGTAGTATGCTCAGTGAAATATTCCAGGCGGAGTAAGACAAGTACCAAATGATTTCACTCATGTGTGGAGTATAACAACAAAGAAACACTGAAAAATAAAAACAGCAGCAGACTCACAGAACCCGAATGTGGAGTAACAGTTACGAAAGGGAAAAGGACTGAGAAGGGTGGTTGGGAAGGGAGGGATAAGGGTGGGGAGAAAGAAAAGGGAGATTAGGATAAGCATGTATAATGCGTGAGGGCGTGGTCGCATGGCGAGTGCTGTACAACACAGAGAAGACAAGTAGATATTCTACAGCATCTTACTACACGCTGAAGGACAGCGACTGTAATGGGGTGTGTGTTGGGGTACATCGTGAACGGGTCTACAGCATACATCTCTGCTGACAGCAACTGTAGGAGGTTTCTGGGAGGGACTTGGTGAAGGGGGGAGTCTAGGAAACATAATGTTCTTCACGTAATTGTAGATTAATGATAACAAAAAGAATTTTTTAAGTGCAATAAGGGCACAGCTCTGAATCATCAGAATAAAAGAGCAGCCTTTGAGTGCTCCAAACAAATGACACAGGGATAAAAGAAGGGATGAAAACTCAAGACCACCTTCGTGCTCCCTCACAGGAGACTCTCTTGAGATCCAAGGACACAGACAATCTAAAAGCCGAAGCGGTGTGTACAGTTACCCAACACAGTGAAACTGAAAAACAAACAATCCTAGAATGGATTCTGTTTGAGTCCACAGAGACAGTCAGTAGAAAATAGCCCTATCTGGCCAACGTGAATTCTTTTTGTTTGGTTTCAGCATTGCCCAGCCATAGATTTAGTGGTACAGCAACGTCTTTCTCATTTTCTCTCAACTCAACAATTGAATTGATGTAAAAGTATACGTCTGGACCTTTGAGATCAGTGGGTTTTATGAAGTTCATGAATGTAAAGTAATAACTATATAAAGAGGGAAGTTTGGACACTGAAATAAACACGTCACTCCACAACACACTCTTTGCTCCCAACTGCTCCTGTCTAGCAACTGGTGTTCCTTTTCATTTGTCGTTCCATCCTATCAGCGGTGATCAAGCCGATGTCCCTCAAACATGGTGGTGAGCAAAGCACCAAGTTTTCTTCCTGTGGACAACAGGCCCAGAGGAACAATACTTGTGGTCTTCACGGAGCACTTAGTCAATGAATGTGGCTAAATTGATTCAGCCAGTGAGAAGAAGATAATAGAGGTACAGACACAGGTTCAAGACCCTGCACAACCATTTACCGGTTTTGTAGGTACACGTGGCTGACTCGACCTGCAAGTGTCTCGGTGAACCTAGTGCTCTTCCTACAGCCTAGTTACCTTGAAAGATTTTTGAAGCATAATGTAGGGAAGTGACAAAGGCGATGTTGTTAACTGTTCTGTACATAAGGATAGATGGCCAGACAAAAAGAAGATTGATTCATAGATAGATAGCTAGACAGACGACAGATGAAAGATAGATAGATAGGTACATTGATTGATGATAGACATTATAGATAGATGATAGGAAGATAGATACATAGATAGATACATAGATAGATAGATAGATAGATAGATAGATAGATAGATAGAGAGAGAGAGATAGAGAGAGAGAGAGATAGATAAACAGATGGATAGATAGATATAGGTACATATTGATTAACGTAAAGTTATTGCTAATAACGAGGAGAGCAATGGTGAAAGCACATAGGGAAACTAGAGACAAAAGAGAAGACAGAAATGTAGTTTAAAAAGTACAGTAAGCAGCCGTAAGAATAAAAAATCCTAGCATTTGAACAACGTGGATGGAGCTAGAGGGTATTATGCTCAGTGAAAAAGGCCATGCGGAGAAAGACATGTACCAAATGATTTCACTCATGTGTTGAGTATAATAACAAAGAAAAACTGAAGGAAAAAAACAGCAGCAGACTCACAGAACCCAAGAGTGGACTAACAGCTACCAAAGGAAAAGGGACTAGGCAGGGTGGGTGGGAAGGGTTTGATAAATGTGGGGAGAAAGCAAGGGGGCATTAGGTTTAGCATGTATAATATGTGGGTGGGGGGAGCATGGGGAGGGCTGTACAACACCATGAAGACCAGTAGTGATTCTACAGCATCTTACTAAACGCTGATGGAAAGCGACTGTATCGGGGTGTGGGGGGGGACATGGTGAAGGGGTCTACAGCATCCAACTATGCTGATGGACAGCTACTGTAATGGGGTTTTTGGGGGGGACGTGGTGTACTTGGTGATCATAATGTTCTTTGCGTGATTGTGGATTAATGATAACAAAAAAAATTTTTTAAGTGCAATAAGGACATAGCTCTCAATTCTCAGAATAAAAGGACAGGCTCCTCAGGACTCCAATGAAAAGACACAGGGTTAAAAGAAGGGATGAAAACTCAAGACCACCTACGTTCTCGCTTACAGGAGACTAACTTGAGATCCAAGGACGAAGATGAACTACAAGTTGAGGGGGTGGAAACATAGCTCTCAACGCTACTATTCCATTTCAGATAGACTTCACTCACATCTAAATGCGTAAATGCACTGAAATTCCACCTCCACCTTGACAGCAGAGGGGAGCAGTTTCCCCACAAGCTAGCTGGGCTGCCACCTCAGCAAGTCCACGGGCCACTGGCCCAGAAGAATCCCGCGTGTCACCAAAAGGCAGTTCCCTTAACCAGTGACTACACACATACTCTCTGAAGATGGGCCACCAAGCAGGCCCACCGAGGTAACATCGGTGCACAGGCAAAAAGACATACTACTGGGCATGTACCTAACACGGACCCCGCAGGCCCGCAAGGGTGCTCCCTGCATGGGGCCTCGGATATTCCCTGCAGCTCATGCAGCCGCTACAGCAGGAACGGCCCAGGGGCAGAGCAGCTGGAGGGCACTGGGCTGCACAGTTTCAAGAGCGCAGCCCACCAACCACACTATCCACACCCAGCAGACTCGTGCCACCTACGCAGGAGAAGTTCCCACCCAAGGCCACTCCTCCCAAGAACCAAACACACAGCTAACTCACAAAAACAAACACAAGGTATTGAGACTGAGAAGGACACAGAGGAATCAAAGTGCACCTATGGACAGAACGTTGACAAAAGTGAGAAAACAGATATAGAGAGAGACAAATGATTGATATATAGATTCGACTGATATACATACATATAGATGATAGATTAATTAGATAGATACACAGATGCTAGTAGAGAGATGACAGACCATACATAGATAGATGACAGATAGATAGATAGAAAGATTACATAGATAGGTAAAGAGATAGATAGGTAGGTAGATAGGAAAGCATCATACTAAATTAAGCTATCTTTCACTCAAGATCATGTATGTGCTCCCTTACAGGAGACTCACTTGAGATCCCAGGACACGGACAAATTAAAAGCTGAAGGGGCGGTGACAGGTACCCAAAAAAAGTGAAACTGAGAAACAAACAAACAAACAAATGGATTCTGTTTGAGTCCCCAGAGACAGTCAGTAGAAAATAGCCCTAGCTGGCCACCATGAATTATTTTTTGTTTGGTTTCAGCAGTGCCCAGAAATAGATTCCGTTGTACAGCAAAGTCCTTCTCAATTTTTCTCACCTCAATAACAGAATTGCTGTAATAATATGCGTCTGGGCTTTAGAAATCAGTGCGTTTTATGATGTTCATGAATGTAAAAAAGCAACAAACACTTAAGAGTGAAGGTTGGACACTCAAATAAACACGTCACTCCACAAAACACTCTTTGTTCAAAACTGCTCCTGTCTAGAAATAGGTGTTCATTTTTATTTGTCCCTCCTCTTATCAGAGGTGATCACGCCGATGTCCTTCATACTTGGTGATGAGCAAAGCACCAAGTATACTTTTCTGACTACAACAGGCCCAGAGGAAGGATACTTGTGGTCTTCAGGGAAGACTTAGTCAATTATTGTATCAAATTAGAGTCAGCAGGCGAGAAGGAGGTAAAAGAGGACAGAGGACAGAGATATGGTTTCAAGTCCCTGGAAAACCATTTACTGATTTTGTAGGCACACGCGGCAGACTCGACCTGCAATTGTCTCAGTGTACCCAGTGCTCTCCATACGTCCTAGTTACTTGGCAAGATTTTTGGAAGCATAATGTAGGGAAGTGACATAGGCGATGTTGTTAACTGTTCTGTACATAAGGATAGATGGGAAGAAAAAAGATGATTGATTCATAGATATATAGATAGATGAGAGATTATAGATAGATGATAGACACGATAGACTGAAGATAGGAAGATAGAGAGATACATACAAAGATAGAAGGATAGATAGATAGATTGATAGATAGACAGACAGTTACACAGATTCAGATACATATCGATTAACACAAAGCTATTGCTCATAACCAACAGATCAATGGTGAAAGCACATAGGGAAATTACAAACAAAAAGGAAGAATGAAGTCCAGTTTAAAAAGTGCAGTAAGCAGCCATAAGAAGAAAACAAATCCTACCATTTGCAAGGATGTGGATGTAGCTAGACGGTAGCATGCTCAGTGGTATATACCAGGTGGAGAAAGACAAGTAGCCAATGATTTCACTCATGTGTGGAGTATAACAACAAAGAAAAACTGGAGGAAATAAACAGCAGCAGACTCACAGAACCCGAGAGTTCAATAACAGTTACCAAAGGGAAAGGGAATGGGCTGGGTGTGTGGAAAGGGAGGGATAAGGGCAGGGAGAAGAAAGGGGACATTAGGATTAACATGTATAATGCGTGGGCTCGGGGGGGCAAAGGGAGGGATGTACAACACAGAGAAGACAAGTAGAGATTCTACAGCATTTACTACACGCTGATGGACAGCGACTGTAATGGGGTGTTTGTGGGGGGACATGGTGAAGCAGTCTACAGCATACAACAATGCTTATGGACAACGACTGTAAGAGGATTTGGTGGGGACTTGGTGAAGGTGGGAGCCTAGTAAATATGATGGTCTTCACGTGATTGCAGATTAATGATAAAAAAAATGTTTTTAAGTGCAATATGGGCACAGCAATGAAACAGGCTTTGCGAGCTCCAAACAAAAGACACAGTTTTAAAAGAAGGGATGAAAACTCAAGATCACCTAAGTGCTACCCTATAGGAGAATCACTTGAGATCCAAAGACACAGACAAACCAGAATCCGAACGGGTGGGGACAGCAACCATACACAAGTGTAACTGAAAAGCAAACAAACAAACAAATGGATTTTGTTTGAGTCCCCAGAGACAGTCAGTAGAAAATAGCCCTATCTAGACACCGTGATTTATTTTTGTTTGGTTTCAGCAGTGCCCAGCCATAGATTTAGTCTTACAGCAACGTCCTTCTCATTTTTTCTCACCTCAACAACTGAATTGCTGTAAAAATATGTGTCTGGGCTTTTGAAATCAGTGGATTTTATGATGTTCTTGAAAGTAATGTGGCAATAACCACCTAAAGAGGATAGTTTGGACACTCAAACAAACACGTAACTCCACAACAATCTCTTTGCTCCCAAATGCTGCTGCCTAGATATAGGTGTTCTTTTTATTTGTCCCTCCTCCTTTCAGCGGTGATCATGCCATTGTCCCTCAAACTTGGTGGTGAGCAAAGCACCAAGTATACTTTTCTGTCTAAACAGGCCCAGAGGAAGGATAGTTGTGGTCTTCTGGAAGCACTTAGTCAACGAATGTGGCTGAATACAGTCAGCAAGCGAGAAGGAGGTAAAAGAGGAGAGAGGACAGAGATATGGGTGGAAGTCCCTGCAGCACCATAAATTACTGGATTTGTAAGAACAAGCGGCTGACTCGACCTGCAAGTGTCTCAGTGAACCCAGAGCTCTCCATACGTCCTAGTTACTTGGCAAGATTTCTGGAAGCATAATGTAGGGAAGTGACATAGGCGATGTTGTTAACTGTCCTGTACATAAGGATAGATGGCCAGACAAGAAGATGATTGATTCACAGATAGATAGATAGATGACAGATGGCAGATAGACAGACGATAGACATGATAGGTAGATAGGAAGATAGATTGATAGACAGATAGATGATAGATAGATAGATAGATAGAAAGATAGATAGATAAATAGAAAGATAGAGGGATAGACAGATAGATAGATAGACAGATAGATAGATAGAAAGATACATACAGATACATATTAAATAACACAAAGCTATTGCTCATAACCAGGAGATCAATGGTGAAAGCACATAGCGAAACTACAAACTTAAAGGAAGAATGAAGTCCAGTTTAAAAACTGCCGTTTGCAGCCATAAGAAGAAAACAAATGATACCATTTGCAATGACGTGGATGGAGCGAGACGGTAGTATGCTCAGTGAAATATTCCAGGCGGAGTAAGACAAGTACCAAATGATTTCACTCATGTGTGGAGTATAACAAAAAAAGAAACACTGAAAAATAAAAACAGCAGCAGACTCACAGAACCCGAATGTGGTGTAACAGTTACGAAAGAGAAAAGGACTGAGAAGGGTGGTTGGGAAGGGAGGGATAAGGGTGGGGAGAAAGAAAAGGGAGATTAGGTTAAGCATGTATTATGCATGAGGGCGTGGTCGCATGGCGAGTGCTGTACAACACAGAGAAGACAAGTAGATATTCTACAGCATCTTACTACACGCTGAAGGACAGCGACTGTAATGGGGTGTGTGTTGGGGTACATCGTGAACGGGTCTACAGCATACATCTCTGCTGACAGGAACTGTAAGAGGTTTCTGGGAGGGACTTGGTGAAGGGGGGAGTCTAGGAAACATAATGTTCTTCACGTAATTGTAGATTAATGATAACAAAAAGAATTTTTTAAGTGCAATAAGGGCACAGCTCTGAATCATCAGAATAAAAGAGCAGCCTTTGAGTGCTCCAAACAAATGACACAGGGATAAAAGAAGGGATGAAAACTCAAGACCACCTTCGTGCTCCCTCACAGGAGACTCTCTTGAGATCCAAGGACACAGACAATCTAAAAGCCGAAGCGGTGTGTACAGTTACCCAACCCAGTGAAACTGAAAAACAAACAATCCTAGAATGGATTCTTTTTGAGTCCACAGAGACAGTCAGTAGAATATAGCCCTATCTGGCCAACGTGAATTCTTTTTGTTTGGTTTCAGCATTGCCCAGCCATAGATTTAGTGGTACAGCAACGTCTTTCTCATTTTCTCTCAACTCAACAATTGAATTGCTGTAAAAGTATACGTCTGGACCTTTGAGATCAGTGGGTTTTATGAAGTTCATGAATGTAAAGTAATAACTATATAAAGAGGGAAGTTTGGACACTGAAATAAACACGTCACTCCACAACACACTCTTTGCTCCCAACTGCTCCTGTCTAGCAACTGGTGTTCCTTTTCATTTGTCGTTCCATCCTATCAGCGGTGATCACGCCGATGTCCCTCAAACATGGTGGTGAGCAAAGCACCATGTTTTCTTCCTGTGGACAACAGGCCCAGAGGAACAATACTTGTGGTCTTCACGGAGCACTTAGTCAATGAATGTGGCTAAATTGATTCAGCCAGTGAGAAGAAGATAATAGAGGTACAGACACAGGTTCAAGACCCTGCACAACCATTTACCGGTTGTGTAGGTACACGTGGCTGACTCGACCTGCAAGTGTCTCGGTGAACCTAGTGCTCTTCCTACAGCCTAGTTACCTTGAAAGATTTTTGAAGCATAATGTAGGGAAGTGACAAAGGCGATGTTGTTAACTGTTCTGTACATAAGGATAGATGGCCAGACAAAAAGATGATTGATTCATAGATAGATAGCTAGACAGACGACAGATGAAAGATAGATAGATAGGTACATTGATTGATGATAGACATTATAGATAGATGATAGGAAGATAGATACATAGATAGATAGATAAATAGATAGATAGATAGATAGATAGATAGAGAGAGAGAGAGAGAGAGATAGATAAACAGATGGATAGATAGATATAGGTACATATTGATTAACGTAAAGTTATTGCTAATAACGAGGAGAGCAATGGTGAAAGCACATAGGGAAACTAGAGACAAAAGAGAAGACAGAAATGTAGTTTAAAAAGTACAGTAAGCAGCCGTAAGAAGAAAAAATCCTAGCATTTGAACAACGTGGATGGAGCTAGAGGGTATTATGCTCAGTGAAAAAGGCCATGCGGAGAAAGACATGTACCAAATGATTTCACTCATGTGTTGAGTATAATAACAAAGAAAAACTGAAGGAAAAAAACAGCAGCAGACTCACAGAACCCAAGAGTGGACTAACAGCTACCAAAGGAAAAGGGACTAGGCAGGGTGGGTGGAAGGGTTTGATAAATGTGGGGAGAAAGCAAGGGGGCATTAGGTTTAGTATGTATAATATGTGGGTGGGGGGAGCATGGGGAGTTCTGTACAACACCATGAAGACCAGTAGTGATTCTACAGCATCTTACTAAACGCTGATGGAAAGCGACTGTATCGGGGTGTGGGGGGGACATGGTGAAGGGGTCTACAGCATCCAACTATGCTGATGGACAGCTACTGTAATGGGGTTTTTGGGGGGGACGTGGTGTACTTGGTGATCATAATGTTCTTTGCGTGATTGTGGATTAATGATAACAAAAAAAATTTTTTAAGTGCAATAAGGACATAGCTCTCAATTCTCAGAATAAAAGGACAGGCTCCTCAGGACTCCAATGAAAAGACACAGGGTTAAAAGAAGGGATGAAAACTCAAGACCACCTACGTTCTCGCTTACAGGAGACTAACTTGAGATCCAAGGACGAAGATGAACTACAAGTTGAGGGGGTGGAAACATAGCTCTCAACGCTACTATTCCATTTCAGATAGACTTCACTCACATCTAAATGCGTAAATGCACTGAAATTCCACCTCCACCTTGACAGCAGAGGGGAGCAGTTTCCCCACAAGCTAGCTGGGCTGCCACCTCAGCAAGTCCACGGGCCACTGGCCCAGAAGAATCCCGCGTGTCACCAAAAGGCAGTTCCCTTAACCAGTGACTACACACATACTCTCTGAAGATGGGCCACCAAGCAGGCCCACCGAGGTAACATCGGTGCACAGGCAAAAAGACATACTACTGGGCATGTACCTAACACGGACCCCGCAGGCCCGCAAGGGTGCTCCCTGCATGGGGCCTCGGATATTCCCTGCAGCTCATGCAGCCGCTACAGCAGGAACGGCCCAGGGGCAGAGCAGCTGGAGGGCACTGGGCTGCACAGTTTCAAGAGCGCAGCCCACCAACCACACTATCCACACCCAGCAGACTCGTGCCACCTACGCAGGAGAAGTTCCCACCCAAGGCCACTCCTCCCAAGAACCAAACACACAGCTAACTCACAAAAACAAACACAAGGTATTGAGACTGAGAAGGACACAGAGGAATCAAAGTGCACCTATGGACAGAACGTTGACAAAAGTGAGAAAACAGATATAGAGAGAGACAAAAGACTGATATATAGATTCGACTGATATACATACATATAGATGATAGATTAATTAGATAGATACACAGATGCTAGTAAATAGATGACAGACCATACATAGATAGATGACAGATAGATAGATAGAAAGATTACATAGATAGGTAAAGAGATAGATAGGTAGGTAGATAGGAAAGCATCATACTAAATTAAGCTATCTTTCACTCAAGATCATGTATGTGCTCCCTTACAGGAGACTCACTTGAGATCCCAGGACACGGACAAATTAAAAGCTGAAGGGGCGGTGACAGGTACCCAGAAAAAGTGAAACTGAGAAACAAACAAACAAACAAATGGATTCTGTTTGAGTCCCCAGAGACAGTCAGTAGAAAATAGCCCTAGCTGGCCACCATGAATTATTTTTTGTTTGGTTTCAGCAGTGCCCAGAAATAGATTCCGTTGTACAGCAAAGTCCTTCTCAATTTTTCTCACCTCAATAACAGAATTGCTGTAATAATATGCGTCTGGGCTTTAGAAATCAGTGCGTTTTATGATGTTCATGATTGTAAAAAAGCAACAAACACTTAAGAGTGAAGGTTGGACACTCAAATAAACACGTCACTCCACAACACACTCTTTGTTCAAAACTGCTCCTGTCTAGAAATAGGTGTTCATTTTTATTTGTCCCTCCTCTTATCAGAGGTGATCACGCCGATGTCCTTCATACTTGGTGATGAGCAAAGCACCAAGTATACTTTTCTGACTACAACAGGCCCAGAGGAAGGATACTTGTGGTCTTCAGGGAAGACTTAGTCAATTATTGTACCAAATTAGATTCAGCAGGCGAGAAGGAGGTAAAAGAGGACAGAGAACAGAGATATGGGTTCAAGTCCCTGGAAAACCATTTACTGGTTTTGTAAGCACACGCGGCAGACTCGACCTGCAATTGTCTCAGTGTACCCAGTGATCTTCATACGTCCTAGTTACTTGGCAAGATTTTTGGAAGCATAATGTAGGGAAGTGACATAGGCGATGTTGTTAACTGTTCTGTACATAAGGATAGATGGGAAGATAAAAGATGATTGATTCATAGATACATAGAAAGATGAGAGATTATAGATAGATGATAGACACGATAGACAGAAGATAGGAAGATAGAGAGATACATAGAAAGATAGAAGGATAGATAGATAGATTGATAGATAGACAGACAGTTACACAGATTCAGATACATATCGATTAACACAAAGCTATTGCTCATAACCAACAGATCAATGGTGAAAGCACATAGGGAAATTACAAACAAAAAGGAAGAATGAAGTCCAGTTTAAAAAGTGCAGTAAGCAGCCATAAGAAGAAAACAAATCCTACCATTTGCAAGGATGTGGATGTAGCTAGACGGTAGCATGCTCAGTGGTATATACCAGGTGGAGAAAGACAAGTAGCCAATGATTTCACTCATGTGTGGAGTATAACAACAAAGAAAAACTGGAGGAAATAAACAGCAGCAGACTCACAGAACCCGAGAGTTCAATAACAGTTACCAAAGGGAAAGGGAATGGGCAGGGTGTGTGGAAAGGGAGGGATAAGGGCAGGGAGAAGAAAGGGGACATTAGGATTAACATGTATAATGCGTGGTCTCGGGGGGGCAAAGGGAGGGATGTACAACACAGAGAAGACAAGTAGAGATTCTACAGCATTTACTACACGCTGATGGACAGCGACTGTAATGGGGTGTTTGTGGGGGGACATGGTGATGCAGTCTACAGCATACAACAATGCTTATGGACAACGACTGTAAGAGGATTTGGTGGGGACTTGGTGAAGGTGGGAGCCTAGTAAATATGATGTTCTTCACGTGATTGCATATTAATGATAAAAAAAATGTTTTTAAGTGCAATATGGGCACAGCAATGAAACAGGCTTTGCCAGCTCCAAACAAAAGACACAGTTTTAAAAGAAGGGATGAAAACTCAAGATCACCTAAGTGCTACCCTATAGGAGAATCACTTGAGATCCAAAGACACAGACAAACCACAATCCGAACGGGTGGGGACAGCAACCATACACAAGTGTAACAGAAAAGCAAACAAACAAACAAATGGATTTTGTTTGAGTCCCCAGAGACAGTCAGTAGAAAATAGCCCTATCTAGACACCGTGAATTCTTTTTGTTTGGTTTCAGCAGTGCCCAGCCATAGATTTAGTCATACAGCAACGTCTTTCTCATTTTTTCTCACCTCAACAACTGAATTGCTGTAAAAATATGTGTCTGGGCTTTTGAAATCAGTGGATTTTATGATGTTCTTGAAAGTAAAGTGGTAATAACCACCTAAAGAGGATAGTTTGGACACTCAAACAAACACGTATCTCCACAACACTCTCTTTGCTCCCAAATGCTGCTGCCTAGAAATAGGTGTTCTTTTTATTTGTCTCTCCTCCTATCAGCGGTGATCATGCCATTGTCCCTCAAACTTGGTGGTGAGCAAAGCACCAAGTATACTTTTCTTCTAAACAGGCCCAGAGGAAGGATAGTTGTGGTCTTCTGGAAGCACTTAGTCAACGAATGTGGCTGAATACAGTCAGCAAGCGAGAAGGAGGTAAAAGAGGACAGAGGACAGAGATATGGGTGCAAGTCCCTGCAGCACCATAAATTACTGGATTTGTAAGCACAAGCGGCTGACTTGACCTGCAAGTGTCTCAGTGAAAACAGTGCTCTCCCTAAGGACTAGTTACTTTGCAATATTTTTGGAAGCATAATGTAGGGAAGTGACATAGGCGATGTTGTTAACTGTCCTGTACATAAGGATAGATGGCCAGACAAGAAGATGATTGATTTATAGATAGATAGATAGATGACAGATGGCAGATAGACAGACGATAGACATGATAGGTAGATAGGAAGATAGATTGATAGACAGATAGATGATATATAGATAGATAGATAGAAAGATAGATAGATTAATAGAAAGATAGAGGGATAGACAGATAGATAGATAGACAGATAGATAGATAGAAAGATACATACAGATACATATTAAATAACACAAAGCTATTGCTCATAACCAGGAGATCAATGGTGAAAGCACATAGCGAAACTACAAACTTAAAGGAAGAATGAAGTCCAGTTTAAAAACTGCCGTTTGCAGCCATAAGAAGAAAACAAATGATACCATTTGCAATGACGTGGATGGAGCGAGACTGTAGTATGCTCAGTGAAATATTCCAGGCGGTGTAAGACAAGTACCAAATGATTTCACTCATGTGTGGAGTATAACAACAAAGAAACACTGAAAAATAAAAACAGCAGCAGACTCACAGAACCCGAATGTGGAGTAACAGTTACGAAAGGGAAAAGGACTGAGAAGGGTGGTTGGGAAAGGAGGGATAAGGGTGGGGAGAAAGAAAAGGGAGATTAGGATAAGCATGTATAATGCGTGAGGGCGTGGTCGCATGGCGAGTGCTGTACAACACAGAGAAGACAAGTAGATATTCTACAGCATCTTACTACACGCTGAAGGACAGCGACTGTAATGGGGTGTGTGTTGGGGTACATTGTGAACGGGTCTACAGCATCCATCTCTGCTAACTGACAGCAACTGTAAGAGGTTTTAGGGAGGGACTTGGTGAAGGGGGGAGTCTAGGAAACATAATGTTCTTCACGTGATTGTAGATTAATGATAACAAAAATAATTTTTTAAGTGCAATAAGGGCACAGCTCTGAATCATCAGAATAAAAGAGCAGCCTTTGAGTGCTCCAAACAAATGACACAGGGTTAAAAGAAGGGATGAAAACTCATGACCACCTTCGTGCTCCCTCACAGGAGACTCTCTTGAGATCCAAGGACACAGACAATCTAAAAGCCGAAGGGGTGTGTACAAGTACCCAACACAGTGAAACTGAAAAACAAACAATCCTAGAATGGATTCTGTTTGAGTCCACAGAGACAGTCAGTAGAAAATAGCCCTATCTGGCCAACGTGAATTCTTTTTGTTTGGTTTCAGCATTGCCCAGCCATAGATTTAGTGCACAGCAACGTCTTTCTCATTTTCTCTCAGCTCAACAATTGAATTGTTGTAAAAGTTTATGTGTGGAACTTTGAGATCAGTGGGTTTTATGAAGTTCATGAATGTAAAAAGTAATAACTATATAAAGAGGGAAGTTTGGACACTGAAATAAACACGTCACTCCACAACACATTCTTTGCTCCCAACTGCTCCTGTCTACCAACTGGTGTTCCTTTTCATTTGTCGTTCCATCCTATCAGCGGTGATCACGCCGATGTCCCTCAAACATGGTGGTGAGCAAAGCACCAAGTTTTCTTTCTGTGGACATCAGGCCCAGAGGAACAATACTTGTGGTCTTCACGGAGCACTTAGTCAAAGAATGTGGCTAAATTGATTCAGCCAGTGAGAAGAAGGTAATAGAGGTACAGACACAGGTTCAAGACCATGCACAACCATTTACCGGTTGTGTGGTACACGTGGCTGACTCGACCTGCAAGTGTCTCGGTGAACCGAGTGCTCTTCCTACAGCCTAGTTACCTTGAAAGATTTTTGAAGCATAATGTAGGGAAGTGACAAAGGCGATGTTGTTAACTGTTCTGTACATAAGGATAGATGGCCAGACAAAAAGATGATTGATTCATAGATAGATAGCTAGACAGACGACAGATGAAAGATAGATAGATAGGTACATCGATTGATGATAGACATTATAGATAGATGATAGGAAAATAGATAGATAGATAGATAGATAGATAGATAGATAGATAGATAGAGAGAGAGAGAGAGAGAGATAGACAGACAGATGGATAGATAGACATAGGTACATATTGATTAACGTAAAATTATTGCTAATAACGAGGAGAGCAATGGTGAAAGCACATAGGGAAACTAGAGACAAAAGAGAAGACAGAAATGTAGTTTAAAAAGTACAGTAAGCAGCCGTAAGAAGAAAAAATCCTACCATTTGAACAACGTGGATTGAGCTAGAGGGTATTATGCTCAGTGAAAAAGGCCATGCGGAGAAAGACATGTACCAAATGATTTCACTCATGTGTTGAGTATAATAACAAAGAAAAACTGAAGGAAAAAAACAGCAGCAGACTCACAGAACCCAAGAGTGGACTAACAGCTACCAAAGGAAAAGGGACTAGGCAGGGTGGGTGGGAAGGGTTTGATAAATGTGGGGAGAAAGAAAGGGGGCATTAGGATTAGCGTGTATAATGTGTGGGTGGGGGGAGCATGGGGAGGGCTGTACAACACCATGAAGACCAGTAGTGATTCTACAGCATCTTACTAAACGCTGATGGAAAGCGACTGTATCGGGGTGTGGGGGGGACATGGTGAAGGGGTCTACAGCATCCAACTATGCTGATGGACAGCTACTGTAATGGGGATTTTGGGGGGGACGTGGTGTACTTGGTGATCATAATGTTCTTTGCGTGATTGTGGATTAATGATAACAAAAAAAATTTTTTAAGTGCAATAAGGACATAGCTCTCAATTCTCAGAATAAAAGGACAAGCTCCTCAGGACTCCAATGAAAAGACACAGGGTTAAAAGAAGGGATGAAAACTCAAGACCACCTACGTTCTCGCTTACAGGAGACTAACTTGAGATCCAAGGACGAAGATGAACTACAAGTTGAGGGGGTGGAAACATAGCTCTCAACGCTACTATTCCATTTCAGATAGACTTCACTCACATCTAAATGCGTAAATGCACTGAAATTCCACCTCCACCTTGACAGCAGAGGGGAGCAGTTTCCCCACAAGCTAGCTGGGCTGCCACCTCAGCAAGTCCATGGGCCACTGGCCCAGAAGAACCCCGCGTGTCACCAAAAGGCAGTTCCCTTAACCAGTGACTACACACATACTCTCTGAAGATGGGCCACCAAGCAGGCCCACCGAGGTAACATCGGTGCACAGGCAAAAAGACATACTACTGGGCATGTACCTAACACGGACCCCGCAGGCCCGCAAGGGTGCTCCCTGCATGGGGCCTCGGATATTCCCTGCAGCTCATGCAGCCGCTACAGCAGGAACGGCCCAGGGGCAGAGCAGCTGGAGGGCACTGGGCTGCACAGTTTCAAGAGCGCAGCCCACCAACCACACTATCCACACCCAGCAGACTCTTGCCACCTACGCAGGAGAAGTTCCCACCCAAGGCCACTCCTCTCAAGACCCAAACACACAGCTAACTCACAAAAACAAACACAAGGTATTGAGACTGAGAAGGACACAGAGGAATCAAAGTGCACCTATGGACAGAACGTTGACAAAAGTGAGAAAACAGATATAGAGAGAGACAAATGATTGATATATAGATTCGACTGATATACATACATATAGATGATAGATTAATTAGATAGATACACAGATGCTAGTAGATAGATGACAGACCATACATAGATAGATGACAGATAGATAGATAGAAAGATTACATAGATAGGTAAAGAGATAGATAGGTAGGTAGATAGGAAAGCATCATACTAAATTAAGCTATCTTTCACTCAAGATCATGTATGTGCTCCCTTACAGGAGACTCACTTGAGATCCCAGGACACGGACAAATTAAAAGCTGAAGGGGCGGTGACAGGTACCCAAAAAAAGTGAAACTGAGAAACAAACAAACAAACAAATGGATTCTGTTTGAGTCCCCAGAGACAGTCAGTAGAAAATAGCCCTAGCTGGCCACCATGAATTATTTTTTGTTTGGTTTCAGCAGTGCCCAGAAATAGATTCCGTTGTACAGCAAAGTCCTTCTCAATTTTTCTCACCTCAATAACAGAATTGCTGTAATAATATGCGTCTGGGCTTTTGAAATCAGTGCGTTTTATGATGTTCATGAATGTAAAAAAGCAACAAACACTTAAGAGTGAAGGTTGGACACTCAAATAAACACGTCACTCCACAACACACTCTTTGTTCAAAACTGCTCCTGTCTAGAAATAGGTGTTCATTTTTATTTGTCCCTCCTCTTATCAGAGGTGATCACGCCGATGTCCTTCATACTTGGTGATGAGCAAAGCACCAAGTATACTTTTCTGACTACAACAGGCCCAGAGGAAGGATACTTGTGGTCTTCAGGGAAGACTTAGTCAATTATTGTACCAAATTAGATTCAGCAGGCGAGAAGGAGGTAAAAGAGGACAGAGGACAGAGATATGGGTTCAAGTCCCTGGAAAAAAATTTACTGGTTTTGTAAGCAGACGCGGCAGACTCGACCTGCAATTGTCTCAGTGTACAAAGTGATCTTCATACGTCCTAGTTACTTGGCAAGATTTTTTGAAGCATAATGTAGGGAAGTGACATAGGCGATGTTGTTAACTGTTCTGTACATAAGGATAGATGGGAAGATAAAAGATGATTGATTCATAGATACATAGAAAGATGAGAGATTATAGATAGATGATAGACACGATAGACAGAAGATAGGAAGATAGAGAGATACATAGAAAGATAGAAGGATAGATAGATAGATTGATAGATAGACAGACAGTTACACAGATTCAGATACATATCGATTAACACAAAGCTATTGCTCATAACCAACAGATCAATGGTGAAAGCACATAGGGAAATTACAAACAAAAAGGAAGAATGAAGTCCAGTTTAAAAAGTGCAGAAAGCAGCCATAAGAAGAAAACAAATCCTACCATTTGCAAGGATGTGGATGTCGCTAGACGGTAGCATGCTCAGTGGTATATACCAGGTGGAGAAAGACAAGTAGCCAATGATTTCACTCATGTGTGGAGTATAACAACAAAGAAAAACTGGAGGAAATAAACAGCAGCAGACTCACAGAACCCGAGAGTTCAATAACAGTTACCAAAGGGAAAGGGAATGGGCAGGGTGTGTGGAAAGGGAGGGATAAGGGCAGGGAGAAGAAAGGGGACATTAGGATTAACATGTATAATGCGTGGGCTCGGGGGGGCAAAGGGAGGGATGTACAACACAGAGAAGACAAGTAGAGATTCTACAGCATTTACTACACGTTGATGGACAGCGACTGTAATGGGGTGTTTGTGGGGGGACATGGTGATGCAGTCTACAGCATACAACAATGCTTATGGACAACGACTGTAAGAGGATTTGGTGGGGACTTGGTGAAGGTGGGAGCCTAGTAAATATGATGTTCTTCACGTGATTGCATATTAATGATTAAAAAAATGTTTTTAAGTGCAATATGGGCACAGCAATGAAACAGGCTTTGCCAGCTCCAAACAAAAGACACAGTTTTAAAAGAAGGGATGAAAACTCAAGATCACCTAAGTGCTACCCTATAGGAGAATCACTTGAGATCCAAAGACACAGACAAACCACAATCCGAACGGGTGGGGACAGCAACCATACACAAGTGTAACAGAAAAGCAAACAAACAAACAAATGGATTTTGTTTGAGTCCCCAGAGACAGTCAGTAGAAAATAGCCCTATCTAGACACCGTGAATTCTTTTTGTTTGGTTTCAGCAGTGCCCAGCCATAGATTTAGTCATACAGCAACGTCTTTCTCATTTTTTCTCACCTCAACAACTGAATTGCTGTAAAAATATGTGTCTGGGCTTTTGAAATCAGTGGATTTTATGATGTTCTTGAAAGTAAAGTGGTAATAACCACCTAAAGAGGATAGTTTGGACACTCAAACAAACACGTATCTCCACAACACTCTCTTTGCTCCCAAATGCTGCTGCCTAGAAATAGGTGTTCTTTTTATTTGTCTCTCCTCCTATCAGCGGTGATCATGCCATTGTCCCTCAAACTTGGTGGTGAGCAAAGCACCAAGTATACTTTTCTTCTAAACAGGCCCAGAGGAAGGATAGTTGTGGTCTTCTGGAAGCACTTAGTCAACGAATGTGGCTGAATACAGTCAGCAAGCGAGAAGGAGGTAAAAGAGGACAGAGGACAGAGATATGGGTGCAAGTCCCTGCAGCACCATAAATTACTGGATTTGTAAGCACAAGCGGCTGACTTGACCTGCAAGTGTCTCAGTGAAAACAGTGCTCTCCCTAAGGACTAGTTACTTTGCAATATTTTTGGAAGCATAATGTAGGGAAGTGACATAGGCGATGTTGTTAACTGTCCTGTACATAAGGATAGATGGCCAGACAAGAAGATGATTGATTCATAGATAGATAGATAGATGACAGATGGCAGATAGACAGACGATAGACATGATAGGTAGATAGGAAGATAGATTGATAGACAGATAGATGATAGATAGATAGATAGATTGAAAGATAGAGGGATAGACAGATAGATAGATAGACAGATAGATAGATAGAAAGATACATACAGATACATATTAAATAACACAAAGCTATTGCTCATAACCAGGAGATCAATGCAAAAAGCACATAGCGAAACTACAAACTTAAAGGAAGAATGAAGTCCAGTTTAAAAACTGCCGTTTGCAGCCATAAGAAGAAAACAAATGATACCATTTGCAATGACGTGGATGGAGCGAGACTGTAGTATGCTCAGTGAAATATTCCAGGCGGTGTAAGACAAGTACCAAATGATTTCACTCATGTGTGGAGTATAACAACAAAGAAACACTGAAAAATAAAAACAGCAGCAGACTCACAGAACCCGAATGTGGAGTAACAGTTACGAAAGGGAAAAGGACTGAGAAGGGTGGTTGGGAAAGGAGGGATAAGGGTGGGGAGAAAGAAAAGGGAGATTAGGATAAGCATGTATAATGCGTGAGGGCGTGGTCGCATGGCGAGTGCTGTACAACACAGAGAAGACAAGTAGATATTCTACAGCATCTTACTACACGCTGAAGGACAGCGACTGTAATGGGGTGTGTGTTGGGGTACATTGTGAACGGGTCTACAGCATCCATCTCTGCTAACTGACAGCAACTGTAAGAGGTTTTAGGGAGGGACTTGGTGAAGGGGGGAGTCTAGGAAACATAATGTTCTTCACGTGATTGTAGATTAATGATAACAAAAATAATTTTTTAAGTGCATTAAGGGCACAGCTCTGAATCATCAGAATAAAAGGACAGCCTTTGAGTGCTCCAAACAAATGACACAGGGTTAAAAGAAGGGATGAAAACTCATGACCACCTTCGTGCTCCCTCACAGGAGACTCTCTTGAGATCCAAGGACACAGACAATCTAAAAGCCGAAGGGGTGTGTACAAGTACCCAACACAGTGAAACTGAAAAACAAACAATCCTAGAATGGATTCTGTTTGAGTCCACAGAGACAGTCAGTAGAAAATAGCCCTGTCTGGCCAACGTGAATTCTTTTTGTTTGGTTTCAGCATTGCCCAGCCATAGATTTAGTGCACAGCAACGTCTTTCTCATTTTCTCTCAGCTCAACAATTGAATTGTTGTAAAAGTGTATGTGTGGAACTTTGAGATCAGTGGGTTTTATGAAGTTCATGAATGTAAAAAGTAATAACTATATAAAGAGGGAAGTTTGGACACTGAAATAAACACGTCACTCCACAACACACTCTTTGCTCCCAACTGCTCCTGTCTACCAACTGGTGTTCCTTTTCATTTGTCGTTCCATCCTATCAGCGGTGATCACGCCGATGTCCCTCAAACATGGTGGTGAGCAAAGCACCAAGTTTTCTTTCTGTGGACATCAGGCCCAGAGGAACAATACTTGTGGTCTTCACGGAGCACTTAGTCAAAGAATGTGGCTAAATTGATTCAGCCAGTGAGAAGAAGATAATAGAGGTACAGACACAGGTTCAAGACGCTGCACAACCATTTACCGGTTGTGTTGGTACACGTGGCTGACTCGACCTGCAAGTGTCTCGGTGAACCGAGTGCTCTTCCTACAGCCTAGCTACCTTGAAAGATTTTTGAAGCATAATGTAGGGAAGTGACAAAGGCGATGTTGTTAACTGTTCTGTACATAAGGATAGATGGCCAGACAAAAAGATGATTGATTCATAGATAGATAGCTAGACAGACGACAGATGAAAGATAGATAGATAGGTACATCGATTGATGATAGACATTATAGATAGATGATAGGAAAATAGATAGATAGATAGATAGATAGATAGATAGATAGATAGATAGATAGATAGATAGAGAGAGAGAGATAGACAGACAGATGGATAGATAGATATAGGTACATATTGATTAACGTAAAGTTATTGCTAATAACGAGGAGAGCAATGGTGAAAGCACATAGGGAAACTAGAGACAAAAGAGAAGACAGAAATGTAGTTTAAAAAGTACAGTAAGCAGCCGTAAGAAGAAAAAATCCTACCATTTGAACAACGTGGATTGAGCTAGAGGGTATTATGCTCAGTGAAAAAGGCCATGCGGAGAAAGACATGTACCAAATGATTTCACTCATGTGTTGAGTATAATAACAAAGAAAAACTGAAGGAAAAAAACAGCAGCAGACTCACAGAACCCAAGAGTGGACTAACAGCTACCAAAGGAAAAGGGACTAGGCAGGGTGGGTGGGAAGGTTTTGATAAATGTGGGGAGAAAGAAAGGGGGCATTAGGATTAGCGTGTATAATGTGTGGGTGGGGGGAGCATGGGGAGGGCTGTACAACACCATGAAGACCAGTAGTGATTCTACAGCATCTTACTAAACGCTGATGGAAAGCGACTGTATCGGGGTCTGGGGGGGACATGGTGAAGGGGTCTACAGCATCCAACTATGCTGATGGACAGCTACTGTAATGGGGTTTTTGGGGGGGACGTGGTGTACTTGGTGATCATAATGTTCTTTGCGTGATTGTGGATTAATGATAACAAAAAAAATTTTTTAAGTGCAATAAGGACATAGCTCTCAATTCTCAGAATAAAAGGACAGGCTCCTCAGGACTCCAATGAAAAGACACAGGGTTAAAAGAAGGGATGAAAACTCAAGACCACCTACGTTCTCGCTTACAGGAGACTAACTTGAGATCCAAGGACGAAGATGAACTACAAGTTGAGGGGGTGGAAACATAGCTCTCAACGCTACTATTCCATTTCAGATAGACTTCACTCACATCTAAATGCGTAAATGCACTGAAATTCCACCTCCACCTTGACAGCAGAGGGGAGCAGTTTCCCCACAAGCTAGCTGGGCTGCCACCTCAGCAAGTCCATGGGCCACTGGCCCAGAAGAACCACGCGTGTCACCAAAAGGCAGTTCCCTTAACCAGTGACTACACACATACTCTCTGAAGATGGGTCACCAAGCAGGCCCACCGAGGTAACATCGGTGCACAGGCAAAAAGACATACTACTGGGCATGTACCTAACACGGACCCCGCAGGCCCGCAAGGGTGCTCCCTGCATGGGGCCTCGGATATTCCCTGCAGCTCATGCAGCCGCTACAGCAGGAACGGCCCAGGGGCAGAGCAGCTGGAGGGCACTGGGCTGCACAGTTTCAAGAGCGCAGCCCACCAACCACACTATCCACACCCAGCAGACTCTTGCCACCTACGCAGGAGAAGTTCCCACCCAAGGCCACTCCTCTCAAGACCCAAACACACAGCTAACTCACAAAAACAAACACAAGGTATTGAGACTGAGAAGGACACAGAGGAATCAAAGTGCACCTATGGACAGAACGTTGACAAAAGTGAGAAAACAGATATAGAGAGAGACAAATGATTGATATATAGATTCGACTGATATACATACATATAGATGATAGATTAATTAGATAGATACACAGATGCTAGTAGATAGATGACAGACCATACATAGATAGATGACAGATAGATAGATAGAAAGATTACATAGATAGGTAAAGAGATAGATAGGTAGGTAGATAGGAAAGCATCATACTAAATTAAGCTATCTTTCACTCAAGATCATGTATGTGTTCCCGTACAGGAGACTCACTTGAGATCCCAGGACACGGACAAATTAAAAGCTGAAGGGGCGGTGACAGGTACCCAAAAAATGTGAAACTGAGAAACAAACAAACAAACAAATGGATTCTGTTTGAGTCCCCAGAGACAGTCAGTAGAAAATAGCCCTAGCTGGCCACCAAGAATTTTTTTTTGTTTGGTTTCAGCAGTTCCCAGAAATAGATTCCGTTGTACAGCAAAGTCCTTCTCAATTTTTCTCACCTCAATAACAGAATTGCTGTAATAATATGCGTCTGGGCTTTTGAAATCAGTGCGTTTTATGATGTTCATGAATGTAAAAAAGCAATAAACACTTAAGAGTGAAGGTTGGACACTCAAATAAACACGTCACTCCACAACACACTCTTTGTTCAAAACTACTCCTGTCTAGAAATAGGTGTTCATTTTTATTTGTCCCTCCTCTTATCAGAGGTGATCACGCCAACGTCCTTCATACTTGGTGATGAGCAAAGCACCAAGTATACTTTTCTGACTACAACAGGCCCAGAGGAAGGATACTTGTGGTCTTCAGGGAAGACTTAGTCAATTATTGTACCAAATTAGATTCAGCAGGCGAGAAGGAGGTAAAAGAGGACAGAGAACAGAGATATGGGTTCAAGTCCCTGGAAAACCATTTACTGGTTTTGTAAGCACACGCGGCAGACTCGACCTGCAATTGTCTCAGTGTACCCAGTGCTCTCCATACGTCCTAGTTACTTGGCAAGATTTTTGGAAGCATAATGTAGGGAAGTGACATAGGCGATGTTGTTAACTGTTCTGTACATAAGGATAGATGGGAAGAAAAAAGATGATTGATTCATAGATACATAGATAGATGAGAGATTATAGATAGATGATAGACACGATAGACAGATGATAGGAAGATAGAGAGATACATAGAAAGATAGAAGGATAGATAGATAGATTGATAGATAGACAGACAGTTACACAGATTCATATACATATCGATTAACACAAAGCTATTGCTCATAACCAACAGATCAATGGTGAAAGCACATAGGGAAATTACAAACAAAAAGGAAGAATGAAGTCCAGTTTAAAAAGTGCAGTAAGCAGCCATAAGAAGAAAACAAATCCTACCATTTGCAAGGATGTGGATGTAGCTAGACGGTAGCATGCTCAGTGGTATATACCAGGTGGAGAAAGACAAGTAGCCAATGATTTCACTCATGTGTGGAGTATAACAACAAAGAAAAACTGGAGGAAATAAACAGCAGCAGACACACAGAACCCGAGAGTTCAATAACAGTTACCAAAGGGAAAGGGAATGGGCAGGGTGTGTGGAAAGGGAGGGATAAGGGCAGGGAGAAGAAAGGGGACATTAGGATTAACATGTATAATGCGTGGGTTCGGGGGGGCAAAGGGAGGGATGTACAACACAGAGAAGACAAGTAGAGATTCTACAGCATATACTACACGCTGATGGACAGCGACTGTAATGGGGTGTTTGTGGGGGGACATGGTGAAGCAGTCTACAGCATACAACAATGCTTATGGACAACGACTGTAAGAGGATTTGGTGGGGACTTGGTGAAGGTGGGAGCCTAGTAAATATGATGTTCTTCACGTGATTGCAGATTAATGATTAAAAAAATGTTTTTAAGTGCAATATGGGCACAGCAATGAAACAGGCTTTGCGAGCTCCAAACAAAAGACACAGTTTTAAAAGAAGGGATGAAAACTCAAGATCACCTAAGTGCTACCCTATAGGAGAATCACTTGAGATCCAAAGACACAGACAAACCAGAATCTGAACGGGTGGGGACAGCAACCATACACAAGTGCAACTGAAAAGCAAACAAACAAACAAATGGATTTTGTTTGAGTCCCCAGAGACAGTCAGTAGAAAATAGCCCTATCTAGACACCGTGAATTCTTTTTGTTTGGTTTCAGCAGTGCCCAGCCATAGATTTAGTCTTACAGCAACGTCCTTCTCATTTTTTCTCACCTCAACAACTGAATTGCTGTAAAAATATGTGTCTGGGCTTTTAAAATCAGTGGATTTTATGATGTTCTTGAAAGTAATGTGGTAATAACCACCTAAAGAGGATAGTTTGGACACTCAAACAAACACGTAACTCCACAACAATCTCTTTGCTCCCAAATGCTGCTGCCTAGAAATAGGTGTTCTTTTTATTTGAGCCTCCTCCTTTCAGCGGTGATCATGCCATTGTCCCTCAAACTTGGTGGTGAGCAAAGCACCAAGTATACTTTTCTGTCTAAACAGGCCCAGAGGAAGGATAGTTGTGGTCTTCTGGAAGCACTTAGTCAACGAATGTGGCTGAATACAGTCAGCAAGCGAGAAGGAGGTAAAAGAGGACAGAGGACAGAGATATGGGTGCAAGTCCCTGCAGCACCATAAATTACTGGATTTGTAAGCACAAGCGGCTGACTTGACCTGCAAGTGTCTCAGTGAACCCAGTGCTATCCCTAAGGACTAGTTACTTTGCAATATTTTTGGAAGCATAATGTAGGGAAGTGACATAGGCGATGTTGTTAACTGTCCTGTACATAAGGATAGATGGCCAGACAAGAAGATGATTGATTCATAGATAGATAGATAGATGACAGATGGCAGATAGACAGACGATAGACATGATAGGTAGATAGGATGATAGATTGATAGACAGATAGATGATAGATAGATAGATAGATAGAAAGATAGATAGATAAATAAAAAGATAGAGGGATAGACAGATAGATAGATAGACAGATAGATAGATAGAAAGATACATACAGATACATATTAAAAAACACAAAGCTATTGCTCATAACCAGGAGATCAATGGTGAAAGCACATAGCGAAACTACAAACTTAAAGGAAGAATGAAGTCCAGTTTAAAAACTGCCGTTTGAAGCCATAAGAAGAAAACAAATGATACCATTTGCAATGACGTGGATGGAGCGGGACGGTAGTATGCTCAGTGAAATATTCCAGGCGGAGTAAGACAAGTACCAAATGATTTCACTCATGTGTGGAGTATAACAACAAAGAAACACTGAAAAATAAAAACAGCAGCAGACTCACAGAACCCGAATGTGGAGTAACAGTTACGAAAGGGAAAAGGACTGAGAAGGGTGGTTGGGAAGGGAGGGATAAGGGTGGGGAGAAAGAAAAGGGAGATTAGGATAAGCATGTATAATGCGTGAGGGCGTGGTCGCATGGCGAGTGCTGTACAACACAGAGAAGACAAGTAGATATTCTACAGCATCTTACTATACGCTGAAGGACAGCGACTGTAATGGGCTGTGTGTGGGGGTACATCGTGAACGGGTCTACAGCATACATCTCTGCTAACTGACAGCAACTGTAAGAGGTTTCTGGGAGGGACTTGGTGAAGGGGGGAGTCTAGGAAACATAATGTTCTTCACGTGATTGTAGATTAATGATAACAAAAAGAATTTTTTAAGTGCAATAAGGGCACAGCTCTGAATCATCAGAATAAAAGGACAGCCTTTGAGTGCTCCAAACAAATGACACAGGGATAAAAGAAGGGATGAAAACTCAAGACCACCTTCGTGCTCCCTCACAGGAGACTCTCTTGAGATCCAAGGACACAGACAATCTAAAAGCCGAAGCGGTGTGTACAGTTACCCAACACAGTGAAACTGAAAAACAAACAATCCTAGAATGGATTCTGTTTGAGTCCACAGAGACAGTCAGTAGAAAATAGCCCTATCTGGCCAACGTGAATTCTTTTTGTTTGGTTTCAGCATTGCCCAGCCATAGATTTAGTGGTACAGCAACGTCTTTCTCATTTTCTCTCAACTCAACAATTGAATTGCTGTAAAAGTATACGTCTGGACCTTTGAGATCAGTGGGTTTTATGAAGTTAATGACTGTAAAGTAGTAATAACTATATAAAGAGGGAAGTTTGGACACTGAAATAAACACGTCACTCCACAACACACTCTTTGCTCCCAACTGCTCCTGTCTAGCAACTGGTGTTCCTTTTCATTTGTCGTTCCATCCTATCAGCGGTGATCACGCCGATGTCCCTCAAACATGGTGGTGAGCAAAGCACCAAGTTTTCTTCCTGTGGACAACAGGCCCAGAGGAACAATACTTGTGGTCTTCACGGAGCACTTAGTCAATGAATACGGCTAAATTGATTCAGCCAGTGAGAAGAAGATAATAGAGGTACAGACACAGGTTCAAGTCCCTGCACAACCATTTACCGGTTGTGTAGGTACACGTGGCTGACTCGAATGGCAAGTGTCTCGGTGAACCGAGTGCTCTTCCTACAGCCAAGTTACCTTGAAAGATTTTTGGAAGCATAATGTAGGGAAGTGACAAAGGCGATGTTGTTAACTGTTCTGTACATAAGGATAGATGGCCAGACAAAAAGATGATTGATTCATAGATAGATAGCTAGACAGACGACAGATGAAAGATAGATAGATAGGTACATCGATTGATGATAGACATTATAGATAGATGATAGGAAAATAGATAGATAGATAGATAGATAGATAGATAGATAGAGAGAGAGAGAGAGAGAGAGATAGACAGACAGATGGATAGATAGATATAGGTACATATTGATTAACGTAAAGTTATTGCTAATAACGAGGAGAGCAATGGTGAAAGCACATAGGGAAACTAGTGACAAAAGAGAAGACAGAAATGTAGTTTAAAAAGTACAGTAAGCAGCCGTAAGAAGAAAAAATCCTACCATTTGAACAACGTGGATTGAGCTAGAGGGTATTATGCTCAGTGAAAAAGGCCATGCGGAGAAAGACATGTACCAAATGATTTCACTCATGTGTTGAGTATAATAACAAAGAAAAACTGAAGGAAAAAAAACAGCAGCAGACTCACAGAACCCAAGAGTGGACTAAGAGCTACCATAGGAAAAGGGACTAGGCAGGGTGGGTGGGAAGGGTTTGATAAATGTGGGGAGAAAGAAAGGGGGCATTAGGATTAGCATGTATAATGTGTGGGTGGGGGGAGCATGGGGAGGGCTGTACAACACCATGAAGACCAGTAGTGATTCTACAGCATCTTACTAAACGCTGATGGAAAGCGACTGTATCGGGGTGTTGGGGGGACATGGTGAAGGGGTCTACAGCATCCAACTATGCTGATGGACAGCTACTGTAATGGGGATTTTGGGGGGGACGTGGTGTACTTGGTGATCATAATGTTCTTTGCGTGATTGTGGATTAATGATAACAAAAAAATTTTTTTATGTGCAATAAGGACATAGCTCTCAATTCTCAGAATAAAAGGACAGGCTCCTCAGGACTCCAATGAAAAGACACAGGGTTAAAAGAAGGGATGAAAACTCAAGACCACCTACGTTCTCGCTTACAGGAGACTAACTTGAGATCCAAGGACGAAGATGAACTACAAGTTGAGGGGGTGGAAACATAGCTCTCAACGCTACTATTCCATTTCAGATAGACTTCACTCACATCTAAATGCGTAAATGCACTGAAATTCCACCTCCACCTTGTCTGCAGAGGGGAGCAGTTTCCCCACAAGCTAGCTGGGCTGCCACCTCAGCAAGTCCATGGGCCACTGGCCCAGAAGAACCCCGCGTGTCACCAAAAGGCAGTTCCCTTAACCAGTGACTACACACATACTCTCTGAAGATGGGCCACCAAGCAGGCCCACCGAGGTAACATCGGTGCACAGGCAAAAAGACATACTACTGGGCATGTACCTAACACGGACCCCGCAGGCCCGCAAGGGTGCTCCCTGCATGGGGCCTCGGATATTCCCTGCAGCTCATGCAGCCGCTACAGCAGGAACGGCCCAGGGGCAGAGCAGCTGGAGGGCACTGGGCTGCACAGTTTCAAGAGCGCAGCCCACCAACCACACTATCCACACCCAGCAGACTCTTGCCACCTACGCAGGAGAAGTTCCCACCCAAGGCCACTCCTCTCAAGACCCAAACACACAGCTAACTCACAAAAACAAACACAAGGTATTGAGACTGAGAAGGACACAGAGGAATCAAAGTGCACCTATGGACAGAACGTTGACAAAAGTGAGAAAAGAGATATAGAGAGAGACAAATGATTGATATATAGATTCGACTGATATACATACATATAGATGATAGATTAATTAGATAGATACACAGATGCTAGTAGATAGATGACAGACCATACATAGATAGATGACAGATAGATAGATAGAAAGATTACATAGATAGGTAAAGAGATAGATAGGTAGGTAGATAGGAAAGCATCATACTAAATTAAGCTATCTTTCACTCAAGATCATGTATGTGTTCCCGTACAGGAGACTCACTTGAGATCCCAGGACACGGACAAATTAAAAGCTGAAGGGGCGGTGACAGGTACCCAAAAAATGTGAAACTGAGAAACAAACAAACAAACAAATGGATTCTGTTTGAGTCCCCAGAGACAGTCAGTAGAAAATAGCCCTAGCTGGCCACCAAGAATTTTTTTTTGTATGGTTTCAGCAGTTCCCAGAAATAGATTCCGTTGTACAGCAAAGTCCTTCTCAATTTTTCTCACCTCAATAACAGAATTGCTGTAATAATATGCGTCTGGGCTTTTGAAATCAGTGCGTTTTATGATGTTCATGAATGTAAAAAAGCAATAAACACTTAAGAGTGAAGGTTGGACACTCAAATAAACACGTCACTCCACAACACACTCTTTGTTCAAAACTACTCCTGTCTAGAAATAGGTGTTCATTTTTATTTGTCCCTCCTCTTATCAGAGGTGATCACGCCAACGTCCTTCATACTTGGTGATGAGCAAAGCACCAAGTATACTTTTCTGACTACAACAGGCCCAGAGGAAGGATACTTGTGGTCTTCAGGGAAGACTTAGTCAATTATTGTACCAAATTAGATTCAGCAGGCGAGAAGGAGGTAAAAGAGGACAGAGAACAGAGATATGGGTTCAAGTCCCTGGAAAACCATTTACTGGTTTTGTAAGCACACGCGGCAGACTCGACCTGCAATTGTCTCAGTGTACCCAGTGCTCTCCATACGTCCTAGTTACTTGGCAAGATTTTTGGAAGCATAATGTAGGGAAGTGACATAGGCGATGTTGTTAACTGTTCTGTACATAAGGATAGATGGGAAGAAAAAAGATGATTGATTCATAGATACATAGATAGATGAGAGATTATAGATAGATGATAGACACGATAGACAGATGATAGGAAGATAGAGAGATACATAGAAAGATAGAAGGATAGATAGATTGATAGATAGACAGACAGTTACACAGATTCATATACATATCGATTAACACAAAGCTATTGCTCATAACCAACAGATCAATGGTGAAAGCACATAGGGAAATTACAAACAAAAAGGAAGAATGAAGTCCAGTTTAAAAAGTGCAGTAAGCAGCCATAAGAAGAAAACAAATCCTACCATTTGCAAGGATGTGGATGTAGCTAGACGGTAGCATGCTCAGTGGTATATACCAGGTGGAGAAAGACAAGTAGCCAATGATTTCACTCATGTGTGGAGTATAACAACAAAGAAAAACTGGAGGAAATAAACAGCAGCAGACACACAGAACCCGAGAGTTCAATAACAGTTACCAAAGGGAAAGGGAATGGGCAGGGTGTGTGGAAAGGGAGAGATAAGGGCAGGGAGAAGAAAGGGGACATTAGGATTAACATGTATAATGCGTGGGTTCGGGGGGGCAAAGGGAGGGATGTACAACACAGAGAAGACAAGTAGAAATTCTACAGCATATACTACACGCTGATGGACAGCGACTGTAATGGGGTGTTTGTGGGGGGACATGGTGAAGCAGTCTACAGCATACAACAATGCTTATGGACAACGACTGTAAGAGGATTTGGTGGGGACTTGGTGAAGGTGGGAGCCTAGTAAATATGATGTTCTTCACGTGATTGCAGATTAATGATTAAAAAAATGTTTTTAAGTGCAATATGGGCACAGCAATGAAACAGGCTTTGCGAGCTCCAAACAAAAGACACAGTTTTAAAAGAAGGGATGAAAACTCAAGATCACCTAAGTGCTACCCTATAGGAGAATCACTTGAGATCCAAAGACACAGACAAACCAGAATCCGAACGGGTGGGGACAGCAACCATACACAAGTGCAAATGAAAAGCAAACAAACAAACAAATGGATTTTGTTTGAGTCCCCAGAGACAGTCAGTAGAAAATAGCCCTATCTAGACACCGTGAATTCTTTTTGTTTGGTTTCAGCAGTGCCCAGCCATAGATTTAGTCTTACAGCAACGTCCTTCTCATTTTTTCTCACCTCAACAACTGAATTGCTGTAAAAATATGTGTCTGGGCTTTTGAAATCAGTGGATTTTATGATGTTCTTGAAAGTAATGTGGTAATAACCACCTAAAGAGGATAGTTTGGACACTCAAACAAACACGTAACTCCACAACAATCTCTTTGCTCCCAAATGCTGCTGCCTAGAAATAGGTGTTCTTTTTATTTGAGCCTCCTCCTTTCAGCGGTGATCATGCCATTGTCCCTCAAACTTGGTGGTGAGCAAAGCACCAAGTATACTTTTCTGTCTAAACAGGCCCAGAGGAAGGATAGTTGTGGTCTTCTGGAAGCACTTAGTCAACGAATGTGGCTGAATACAGTCAGCAAGCGAGAAGGAGGTAAAAGAGGACAGAGGACAGAGATATGGGTGCAAGTCCCTGCAGCACCATAAATTACTGGATTTGTAAGCACAAGCGGCTGACTTGACCTGCAAGTGTCTCAGTGAACCCAGTGCTATCCCTAAGGACTAGTTACTTTGCAATATTTTTGGAAGCATAATGTAGGGAAGTGACATAGGCGATGTTGTTAACTGTCCTGTACATAAGGATAGATGGCCAGACAAGAAGATGATTGATTCATAGATAGATAGATAGATGACAGATGGCAGATAGACAGATGATAGACATGATAGGTAGATAGGATGATAGATTGATAGACAGATAGATGATAGATAGATAGATAGATAGAAAGATAGATAGATAAATAAAAAGATAGAGGGATAGACAGATAGATAGATAGACAGATAGATAGATAGAAAGATACATACAGATACATATTAAAAAACACAAAGCTATTGCTCATAACCAGGAGATCAATGGTGAAAGCACATAGCGAAACTACAAACTTAAAGGAAGAATGAAGTCCAGTTTAAAAACTGCCGTTTGCAGCCATAAGAAGAAAACAAATGATACCATTTGCAATGACGTGGATGGAGCGGGACGGTAGTATGCTCAGTGAAATATTCCAGGCGGAGTAAGACAAGTACCAAATGATTTCACTCATGTGTGGAGTATAACAACAAAGAAACACTGAAAAATAAAAACAGCAGCAGACTCACAGAACCCGAATGTGGAGTAACAGTTACGAAAGGGAAAAGGACTGAGAAGGGTGGTTGGGAAGGGAGGGATAAGGGTGGGGAGAAAGAAAAGGGAGATTAGGATAAGCATGTATAATGCGTGAGGGCGTGGTCGCATGGCGAGTGCTGTACAACACAGAGAAGACAAGTAGATATTCTACAGCATCTTACTATACGCTGAAGGACAGCGACTGTAATGGGCTGTGTGTGGGGGTACATCGTGAACGGGTCTACAGCATACATCTCTGCTAACTGACAGCAACTGTAAGAGGTTTCTGGGAGGGACTTGGTGAAGGGGGGAGTCTAGGAAACATAATGTTCTTCACGTGATTGTAGATTAATGATAACAAAAAGAATTTTTTAAGTGCAATAAGGGCACAGCTCTGAATCATCAGAATAAAAGGACAGCCTTTGAGTGCTCCAAACAAATGACACAGGGATAAAAGAAGGGATGAAAACTCAAGACCACCTTCGTGCTCCCTCACAGGAGACTCTCTTGAGATCCAAGGACACAGACAATCTAAAAGCCGAAGCGGTGTGTACAGTTACCCAACACAGTGAAACTGAAAAACAAACAATCCTAGAATGGATTCTGTTTGAGTCCACAGAGACAGTCAGTAGAAAATAGCCCTATCTGGCCAACGTGAATTCTTTTTGTTTGGTTTCAGCATTGCCCAGCCATAGATTTAGTGGTACAGCAACGTCTTTCTCATTTTCTCTCAACTCAACAATTGAATTGCTGTAAAAGTATACGTCTGGACCTTTGAGATCAGTGGGTTTTATGAAGTTAATGACTGTAAAGTAGTAATAACTATATAAAGAGGGAAGTTTGGACACTGAAATAAACACGTCACTCCACAACACACTCTTTGCTCCCAACTGCTCCTGTCTAGCAACTGGTGTTCCTTTTCATTTGTCGTTCCATCCTATCAGCGGTGATCACGCCGATGTCCCTCAAACATGGTGGTGAGCAAAGCACCAAGTTTTCTTCCTGTGGACAACAGGCCCAGAGGAACAATACTTGTGGTCTTCACGGAGCACTTAGTCAATGAATACGGCTAAATTGATTCAGCCAGTGAGAAGAAGATAATAGAGGTACAGACACAGGTTCAAGTCCCTGCACAACCATTTACCGGTTGTGTAGGTACACGTGGCTGACTCGAATGGCAAGTGTCTCGGTGAACCGAGTGCTCTTCCTACAGCCAAGTTACCTTGAAAGATTTTTGGAAGCATAATGTAGGGAAGTGACAAAGGCGATGTTGTTAACTGTTCTGTACATAAGGATAGATGGCCAGACAAAAAGATGATTGATTCATAGATAGATAGCTAGACAGACGACAGATGAAAGATAGATAGATAGGTACATCGATTGATGATAGACATTATAGATAGATGATAGGAAAATAGATAGATAGATAGATAGATAGATAGAGAGAGAGAGAGAGAGAGATAGACAGACAGATGGATAGATAGATATAGGTACATATTGATTAACGTAAAGTTATTGCTAATAACGAGGAGAGCAATGGTGAAAGCACATAGGGAAACTAGTGACAAAAGAGAAGACAGAAATGTAGTTTAAAAAGTACAGTAAGCAGCCGTAAGAAGAAAAAATCCTACCATTTGAACAACGTGGATTGAGCTAGAGGGTATTATGCTCAGTGAAAAAGGCCATGCGGAGAAAGACATGTACCAAATGATTTCACTCATGTGTTGAGTATAATAACAAAGAAAAACTGAAGGAAAAAAAACAGCAGCAGACTCACAGAACCCAAGAGTGGACTAAGAGCTACCATAGGAAAAGGGACTAGGCAGGGTGGGTGGGAAGGGTTTGATAAATGTGGGGAGAAAGAAAGGGGGCATTAGGATTAGCATGTATAATGTGTGGGTGGGGGGAGCATGGGGAGGGCTGTACAACACCATGAAGACCAGTAGTGATTCTACAGCATCTTACTAAACGCTGATGGAAAGCGACTGTATCGGGGTGTTGGGGGGACATGGTGAAGGGGTCTACAGCATCCAACTATGCTGATGGACAGCTACTGTAATGGGGTTTTTGGGGGGGACGTGGTGTACTTGGTGATCATAATGTTCTTTGCGTGATTGTGGATTAATGATAACAAAAAAATTTTTTTATGTGCAATAAGGACATAGCTCTCAATTCTCAGAATAAAAGGACAGGCTCCTCAGGACTCCAATGAAAAGACACAGGGTTAAAAGAAGGGATGAAAACTCAAGACCACCTACGTTCTCGCTTACAGGAGACTAACTTGAGATCCAAGGACGAAGATGAACTACAAGTTGAGGGGGTGGAAACATAGCTCTCAACGCTACTATTCCATTTCAGATAGACTTCACTCACATCTAAATGCGTAAATGCACTGAAATTCCACCTCCACCTTGACAGCAGAGGGGAGCAGTTTCCCCACAAGCTAGCTGGGCTGCCACCTCAGCAAGTCCATGGGCCACTGGCCCAGAAGAACCCCGCGTGTCACCAAAAGGCAGTTCCCTTAACCAGTGACTACACACATACTCTCTGAAGATGGGCCACCAAGCAGGCCCACCGAGGTAACATCGGTGCACAGGCAAAAAGACATACTACTGGGCATGTACCTAACACGGACCCCGCAGGCCCGCAAGGGTGCTCCCTGCATGGGGCCTCGGATATTCCCTGCAGCTCATGCAGCCGCTACAGCAGGAACGGCCCAGGGGCAGAGCAGCTGGAGGGCACTGGGCTGCACAGTTTCAAGAGCGCAGCCCACCAACCACACTATCCACACCCAGCAGACTCTTGCCACCTACGCAGGAGAAGTTCCCACCCAAGGCCACTCCTCTCAAGACCCAAACACACAGCTAACTCACAAAAACAAACACAAGGTATTGAGACTGAGAAGGACACAGAGGAATCAAAGTGCACCTATGGACAGAACGTTGACAAAAGTGAGAAAACAGATATAGAGAGAGACAAATGATTGATATATAGATTCGACTGATATACATACATATAGATGATAGATTAATTAGATAGATACACAGATGCTAGTAGATAGATGACAGACCATACATAGATAGATGACAGATAGATAGATAGAAAGATTACATAGATAGGTAAAGAGATAGATAGGTAGGTAGATAGGAAAGCATCATACTAAATTAAGCTATCTTTCACTCAAGATCATGTATGTGCTCCCTTACAGGAGACTCACTTGAGATCCCAGGACACAGACAAATTAAAAGCTGAAGGGGCGGTGACAGGTACCCAAAAAATGTGAAACTGAGAAACAAACAAACAAACAAATGGATTCTGTTTGAGTCCCCAGAGACAGTCAGTAGAAAATAGCGCTAGCTGGCCACCATGAATTTTTTTTTGTTTGGTTTCAGCAGTTCCCAGAAATAGATTCCGTTGTACAGCAAAGTCCTTCTCAATTTTTCTCACCTCAATAACAGAATTGCTGTAATAATATGCGTCTGGGCTTTTGAAATCAGTGCGTTTTATGAAGTTCATGAATGTAAAAAAGCAATAAACACTTAAGAGTGAAGGTTGGACACTCAAATAAACACGTCACTCCACAACACACTCTTTGTTCAAAACTACTCCTGTCTAGAAATAGGTGTTCATTTTTATTTGTCCCTCCTCTTATCAGAGGTGATCACGCCAACGTCCTTCATACTTGGTGATGAGCAAAGCACCAAGTATACTTTTCTGACTACAACAGGCCCAGAGGAAGGATACTTGTGGTCTTCAGGGAAGACTTAGTCAATTATTGTACCAAATTAGATTCAGCAGGCGAGAAGGAGGTAAAAGAGGACAGAGAACAGAGATATGGGTTCAAGTCCCTGGAAAACCATTTACTGGTTTTGTAAGCACACGCGGCAGACTCGACCTGCAATTGTCTCAGTGTACCCAGTGCTCTCCATACGTCCTAGATACTTGGCAAGTTTTTTGGAAGCATAATGTAGGGAAGTGACATAGGCGATGTTGTTAACTGTTCTGTACATAAGGATAGATGGGAAGAAAAAAGATGATTGATTCATAGATACATAGATAGATGAGAGATTATAGATAGATGATAGACACGATAGACAGATGATAGGAAGATAGAGAGATACATAGAAAGATAGAAGGATAGATAGATTGATTGATAGATAGACAGACAGTTACACAGATTCAGATACATATCGATTAACACAAAGCTATTGCTCATAACCAACAGATCAATGGTGAAAGCACATAGGGAAATTACAAACAAAAAGGAAGAATGAAGTCCAGTTTAAAAAGTGCAGTAAGCAGCCATAAGAAGAAAACAAATCCTACCATTTGCAAGGATGTGGATGTAGCTAGACGGTAGCATGCTCAGTGGTATATACCAGGAGGAGAAAGACAAGTAGCCAATGATTTCACTCATGTGTGGAGTATAACAGCAAAGAAAAACTGGAGGAAATAAACAGCAGCAGACACACAGAACCCGAGAGTTCAATAACAGTTACCAAAGGGAAAGGGAATGGGCAGGGTGTGTGGAAAGGGAGGGATAAGGGCAGGGAGAAGAAAGGGGACATTAGGATTAACATGTATAATGCGTGGGTTCGGGGGGGCAAAGGGAGGGATGTACAACACAGAGAAGACAAGTAGAGATTCTACAGCATATACTACACGCTGATGGACAGCGACTGTAATGGGGTGTTTGTGGGGGGACATGGTGAAGCAGTCTACAGCATACAACAATGCTTATGGACAACGACTGTAAGAGGATTTGGTGGGGCTTGGTGAAGGTGGGAGCCTAGTAAATATGATGTTCTTCACGTGATTGCAGATTAATGATTAAAAAAATGTTTTTAAGTGCAATATGGGCACAGCAATGAAACAGGCTTTGCGAGCTCCAAACAAAAGACACAGTTTTAAAAGAAGGGATGAAAACTCAAGATCACCTAAGTGCTACCCTATAGGAGAATCACTTGAGATCCAAAGACACAGACAAACCAGAATCCGAACGGGTGGGGACAGCAACCATACACAAGTGTAACTGAAAAGCAAACAAACAAACAAATGGATTTTGTTTGAGTCCCCAGAGACAGTCAGTAGAAAATAGCCCTATCTAGACACCGTGAATTCTTTTTGTTTGGTTTCAGCAGTGCCCAGCCATAGATTTAGTCTTACAGCAACGTCCTTCTCATTTTTTCTCACCTCAACAACTGAATTGCTGTAAAAATATGTGTCTGGGCTTTTGAAATCAGTGGATTTTATGATGTTCTTGAAAGTAATGTGGTAATAACCACCTAAAGAGGATAGTTTGGACACTCAAACAAACACGTAACTCCACAACAATCTCTTTGCTCCCAAATGCTGCTGCCTAGAAATAGGTGTTCTTTTTATTTGTCCCTCCTCCTTTCAGCGGTGATCATGCCATTGTCCCTCAAACTTGGTGGTGAGCAAAGCACCAAGTATACTTTTCTGTCTAAACAGGCCCAGAGGAAGGATAGTTGTGGTCTTCTGGAAGCACTTAGTCAACGAATGTGGCTGAATACAGTCAGCAAGCGAGAAGGAGGTAAAAGAGGACAGAGGACAGAGATATGGGTGCAAGTCCCTGCAGCACCATAAATTACTGGATTTGTAACACAAGCGGCTGACTTGACCTGCAAGTGTCTCAGTGAACCCAGTGCTATCCCTAAGGACTAGTTACTTTGCAATATTTTTGGAAGCATAATGTAGGGAAGTGACATAGGCGATGTTGTTAACTGTCCTGTACATAAGGATAGATGGCCAGACCAGAAGATGATTGATTCATAGATAGATAGATAGATGACAGATGGCAGATAGACAGACGATAGACATGATAGGTAGATAGGAAGGTAGATTGATAGACAGATAGATGATAGATAGATAGATAGATAGAAAGATAGATAGATAAATAGAAAGATAGAGGGATAGACAGATAGATAGATAGACAGATAGATAGATAGAAAGATACATACAGATACATATTAAATAACACAAAGCTATTGCTCATAACCAGGAGATCAATGGTGAAAGCACATAGCGAAACTACAAACTTAAAGGAAGAATGAAGTCCAGTTTAAAAACTGCCGTTTGCAGCCATAAGAAGAAAACAAATGATACCATTTGCAATGACGTGGATGGAGCGAGACGGTAGTATGCTCAGTGAAATATTCCAGGCGGAGTAAGACAAGTACCTAATGATTTCACTCATGTGTGGAGTATAACAACAAAGAAACACTGAAAAATAAAAACAGCAGCAGACTCACAGAACCCGAATGTGGAGTAACAGTTACGAAAGGGAAAAGGACTGAGAAGGGTGGTTGGGAAGGGAGCGATAAGGGTGGGGAGAAAGAAAAGGGAGATTAGGATAAGCATGTATAATGCATGAGGGCGTGGTCGCATGGCGAGTGCTGTACAACACAGAGAAGACAAGTAGATATTCTACAGCATCTTACTACACGCTGAAGGACAGCGACTGTAATGGGCTGTGTGTGGGGGTACATCATGAACGGGTCTACAGCATACATCTCTGATAACTGACAGCAACTGTAAGAGGTTTCTGGGAGGGACTTGGTGAAGGGGGAAGTCTAGGAAACATAATGTTCTTCACGTGATTGTAGATTTATGATAACAAAAAGAATTTTTTAAGTGCAATAAGGGCACAGCTCTGAATCAGAATAAAAGGACAGCCTTTGAGTGCTCCAAACAAATGACACAGGGTTAAAAGAAGGGATGAAAACTCAAGACCACCTTCGTGCTCCCTCACAGGAGACTCTCTTGAGATCCAAGGACACAGACAATCTAAAAGCTGAAGGGGTGTGTACAGGTACCCAACACAGTGAAACTGAAAAACAAACAATCCTAGAATGGATTCTGTTTGAGTCCACAGAGACAGTCAGTAGAAAATAGCCCTATCTGGCCAACGTGAATTCTTTTTGTTTGGTTTCAGCATTGCCCAGCCATATATTTAGTGGTACAGCAACGTCTTTCTCATTTTCTCTCAACTCAACAATTGAATTGCTGTAAAAGTATACGTCTGGACCTTTGAGATCAGTGGGTTTTATGAAGTTAATGACTGTAAAGTAGTAATAACTATATAAAGAGGGAAGTTTGGACACTGAAATAAACACGTCACTCCACAACACACTCTTTGCTCCCAACTGCTCCTGTCTAGCAACTGGTGTTCCTTTTCATTTGTCGTTCCATCCTATCAGCGGTGATCACGCCGATGTCCCTCAAACATGGTGGTGAGCAAAGCACCAAGTTCTCTTCCTGTGGACAACAGGCCCAGAGGAACAATACTTGTGGTCTTCACGGAGCACTTAGTCAATGAATGTGACTAAATTGATTCAGCCAGTGAGAAGAAGATAATAGAGGTACAGACACTGGTTCAAGTCCCTGCACAACCATTTACCGGTTGTGTAGTTACACGTGGTGACTCGAATGGCAAGTATCTCGGTGAACCGAGTGCTCTTCCTACAGCCTAGTTACCTTGAAAGATTTTAGGAAGCATAATGTAGGGAAGTGACAAAGGTGATGTTGTTAACTGTTCTGTACATAAGGATAGATGGCCAGACAAAAAGATGATTGATTCATAGATAGATAGCTGGACAGACGACAGATGAAAGATAGATAGATAGGTACATCGATTGATGATAGACATTATAGATAGATGATAGGAAGATAGATACATAGATAGATAGATAGATAGATAGATAGATAGATAGATAGATAGATAGATAGATAGATAGATAGAGAGATAGAGAGAGAGATAGATAAACAGATGGATAGATAGATATAGGTACATATTGATTAACGTAAAGTTATTGCTAATAACGAGGAGAGCAATGGTGAAAGCACATAGGGAAACTAGAGACAAAAGAGAAGACAAAAATGTAGTTTAAAAAGTACAGTAAGCAGCCGTAAGAAGAAAAAATCCTACCATTTGAACAACGTGGATTGAGCTAGAGGGTATTATGCTCAGTGAAAAAGGCCATGCGGAGAAAGACATGTACCAAATGATTTCACTCATGTGTTGAGTATAATAACAAAGAAAAACTGAAGGAAAAAAAACAGCAGCAGACTCACTGAACCCAAGAGTGGACTAACAGCTAACATAGGAAAAGGGACTAGGCAGGGTGGATGGGAAGGTTTTGATAAATGTGGGGAGAAAGAAAGGGGGCATTAGGATTAGCATGTATAATGTGTGGGTGTTTGGAGCATGGGGAGGGCTGTACAACACCATGAAGACCAGTAGTGATTCTACAGCATCTTACTAAACGCTGATGGAAAGCGACTGTATCGGGGTGTGGGGGGGACATGGTGAAGGGGTCTACAGCATCCAACTATGCTGATGGACAGCTACTGTAATGGGGTTTTTGGGGGGGACGTGGTGTACTTGGTGATCATAATGTTCTTTGCGTGATTGTGGATTAATGATAACAAAAAAAATGTTTTAAGTGCAATAAGGACATAGCTCTCAATTCTCAGAATAAAAGGACAGGCTCCTCAGGACTCCAATGAAAAGACACAGGGTTAAAAGAAGGGATGAAAACTCAAGACCACCTACGTTCTCGCTTACAGGAGACTAACTTGAGATCCAAGGACGAAGATGAACTACAAGTTGAGGGGGTGGAAACATAGCTCTCAACGCTACTATTCCATTTCAGATAGACTTCACTCACATCTAAATGCGTAAATGCACTGAAATTCCACCTCCACCTTGACAGCAGAGGGGAGCAGTTTCCCCACAAGCTAGCTGGGCTGCCACCTCAGCAAGTCCATGGGCCACTGGCCCAGAAGAACCCCGCGTGTCACCAAAAGGCAGTTCCCTTAACCAGTGACTACACACATACTCTCTGAAGATGGGCCACCAAGCAGGCCCACCGAGGTAACATCGGTGCACAGGCAAAAAGACATACTACTGGGCATGTACCTAACACGGACCCCGCAGGCCCGCAAGGGTGCTCCCTGCATGGGGCCTCGGATATTCCCTGCAGCTCATGCAGCCGCTACAGCAGGAACGGCCCAGGGGCAGAGCAGCTGGAGGGCACTGGGCTGCACAGTTTCAAGAGCGCAGCCCACCAACCACACTATCCACACCCAGCAGACTCTTGCCACCTACGCAGGAGAAGTTCCCACCCAAGGCCACTCCTCTCAAGACCCAAACACACAGCTAACTCACAAAAACAAACACAAGGTATTGAGACTGAGAAGGACACAGAGGAATCAAAGTGCACCTATGGACAGAACGTTGACAAAAGTGAGAAAACAGATATAGAGAGAGACAAATGATTGATATATAGATTCGACTGATATACATACATATAGATGATAGATTAATTAGATAGATACACAGATGCTAGTAGATAGATGACAGACCATACATAGATAGATGACAGATAGATAGATAGAAAGATTACATAGATAGGTAAAGAGATAGATAGGTAGGTAGATAGGAAAGCATCATACTAAATTAAGCTATCTTTTACTCAAGATCATGTATGTGCTCCCTTACAGGAGACTCACTTGAGATCCCAGGACACAGACAAATTAAAAGCTGAAGGGGCGGTGACAGGTACCCAAAAAATGTCAAACTGAGAAACAAACAAACAAACAAATGGATTCTGTTTGAGTCCCCAGAGACAGTCAGTAGAAAATAGCCCTAGCTGGCCACCATGAATTTTTTTTTGTTTGGTTTCAGCAGTTCCCAGAAATAGATTCCGTTGTACAGCAAAGTCCTTCTCAATTTTTCTCACCTCAATAACAGAATTGCTGTAATAATATGCGTCTGGGCTTTTGAAATCAGTGCGTTTTATGATGTTCATGAATGTAAAAAAGCAATAAACACTTAAGAGTGAAGGTTGGACACTCAAATAAACACGTCACTCCACAACACACTCTTTGTTCAAAACTACTCCTGTCTAGAAATAGGTGTTCATTTTTATTTGTCCCTCCTCTTATCAGAGGTGATCACGCCAACGTCCTTCATACTTGGTGATGAGCAAAGCACCAAGTATACTTTTCTGACTACAACAGGCCCAGAGGAAGGATACTTGTGGTCTTCAGGGAAGACTTAGTCAATTATTGTACCAAATTAGATTCAGCAGGCGAGAAGGAGGTAAAAGAGGACAGAGAACAGAGATATGGGTTCAAGTCCCTGGAAAACCATTTACTGGTTTTGTAAGCACACGCGGCAGACTCGACCTGCAATTGTCTCAGTGTACCCAGTGCTCTCCATACGTCCTAGTTACTTGGCAAGATTTTTGGAAGCATAATGTAGGGAAGTGACATAGGCGATGTTGTTAACTGTTCTGTACATAAGGATAGATGGGAAGAAAAAAGATGATTGATTCATAGATACATAGATAGATGAGAGATTATAGATAGATGATAGACACGATAGACAGATGATAGGAAGATAGAGAGATACATAGAAAGATAGAAGGATAGATAGATAGATTGATAGACAGACAGTTACACAGATTCAGATACATATCGATTAACACAAAGCTATTGCTCATAACCAACAGATCAATGGTGAAAGCACATAGGGAAATTACAAACAAAAAGGAAGAATGAAGTCCAGTTTAAAAAGTGCAGTAAGCAGCCATAAGAAGAAAACAAATCCTACCATTTGCAAGGATGTGGATGTAGCTAGATGGTAGCATGCTCAGTGATATATACCAGGTGGAGAAAGACAAGTAGCCAATGATTTCACTCATGTGTGGAGTATAACAACAAAGAAAAACTGGAGGAAATAAACAGCAGCAGACACACAGAACCCGAGAGTTCAATAACAGTTACCAAAGGGAAAGGGAATGGGCAGGGTGTGTGGAAAGGGAGGGATAAGGGCAGGGAGAAGAAAGGGGTCATTAGGATTAACATGTATAATGCGTGGGTTCGGGGGGGCAAAGGGAGGGATGTACAACACAGAGAAGACAAGTAGAGATTCTACAGCATATAATAGACGCTGATGGACAGCGACTGTAATGGGGTGTTTGTGGGGGGACATGGTGAAGCAGTCTACAGCATACAACAATGCCTATGGACAACGACTGTAAGAGGATTTGGTGGGGACTTGGTGAAGGTGGGAGCCTAGTAAATATGATGTTCTTCACGTGATTGCAGATTAATGATAAAAAAATGTTTTTAAGTGCAATATGGGCACAGCAATGAAACAGGCTTTGCGAGCTCCAAACAAAAGACACAGTTTTAAAAGAAGGGATGAAAACTCAAGATCACCTAAGTGCTACCATATAGGAGAATCACTTGAGATCCAAAGACACAGACAAACCAGAATCCGAACGGGTGGGGACAGCAACCATACACAAGTGTAACTGAAAAGCAAACAAACAAACAAATGGATTTTGTTTGAGTCCCCAGAGACAGTCAGTAGAAAATAGCCCTATCTAGACACCGTGAATTCTTTTTGTTTGGTTTCAGCAGTGCCCAGCCATAGATTTAGTCTTACAGCAACGTCCTTCTCATTTTTTCTCACCTCAACAACTGAATTGCTGTAAAAATATGTGTCTGGGCTTTTGAAATCAGTGGATTTTATGATGTTCTTGAAAGTAATGTGGTAATAACCACCTAAAGAGGATAGTTTGGACACTCAAACAAACACGTAACTCCACGACAATCTCTTTGCTCCCAAATGCTGCTGCCTAGAAATAGGTGTTCTTTTTATTTGTCCCTCCTCCTTTCAGCGGTGATCATGCCATTGTCCCTCAAACTTGGTGGTGAGCAAAGCACCAAGTATACTTTTCTGTCTAAACAGGCCCAGAGGAAGGATAGTTGTGGTCTTCTGGAAGCACTTAGTCAACGAATGTGGCTGAATACAGTCAGCAAGCGAGAAGGAGGTAAAAGAGGACAGAGGACAGAGATATGGGTGCAAGTCCCTGCAGCACCATAAATTACTGGATTTGTAAGCACAAGCGGCTGACTTGACCTGCAAGTGTCTCAGTGAACCCAGTGCTATCCCTAAGGACTAGTTACTTTGCAATATTTTTGGAAGCATAATGTAGGGAAGTGACATAGGCGATGTTGTTAACTGTCCTGTACATAAGGATAGATGGCCAGACAAGAAGATGATTGATTCATAGATAGATAGATAGATGACAGATGGCAGATAGACAGACGATAGACATGATAGGTAGATAGGAAGATAGATTGATAGACAGATAGATGATAGATAGATAGATAGATAGAAAGATAGATAGATAAATAGAAAGATAGAGGGATAGACAGATAGATAGATAGACAGATAGATAGATAGAAAGATACATACAGATACATATTAAATAACACAAAGCTATTGCTCATAACCAGGAGATCAATGGTGAAAGCACATAGCGAAACTACAAACTTAAAGGAAGAATGAAGTCCAGTTTAAAAACTGCCGTTTGCAGCCATAAGAAGAAAACAAATGATACCATTTGCAATGACGTGGATGGAGCGAGACGGTAGTATGCTCAGTGAAATATTCCAGGCGGAGTAAGACAAGTACCAAATGATTTCACTCATGTGTGGAGTATAACAACAAAGAAACACTGAAAAATAAAAACAGCAGCAGACTCACAGAACCCGAATGTGGAGTAACAGTTACGAAAGGGAAAAGGACTGAGAAGGGTGGTTGGGAAGGGAGGGATAAGGGTGGGGAGAAAGAAAAGGGAGATTAGGATAAGCATGTATAATTCGTGAGGGCGTGGTCGCATGGCAAGTGCTGTACAACACAGAGAAGACAAGTAGATATTCTACAGCATCTTACTACACGCTGAAGGACAGCGACTGTAATGGGCTGTGTGTGGGGGTACATCGTGAACGGGTCTACAGCATCCATCTCTGCTAACTGACAGCAACTGTAAGAGGTTTCTGGGAGGGACTTGGTGAAGGGGGGAGTCTAGGAAACATAATGTTCTTCACGTGATTGTAGATTAATGATAACAAAAAGAATTTTTTAAGTGCAATAAGGGCACTGCTCTGAATCATCAGAATAAAAGGACAGCCTTTGAGTGCTCCAAACAAATGACACAGGGTTAAAAGAAGGGATGAAAACTCAAGACCACCTTCGTGCTCCCTCACAGGAGACTCTCTTGAGATCCAAGGACACAGACAATCTAAAAGCCGAAGCGGTGTGTACAGTTACCCAACACAGTGAAACTGAAAAACAAACAATCCTAGAATGGATTCTGTTTGAGTCCACAGAGACAGTCAGTAGAAAATAGCCCTATCTGGCCAACGTGAATTCTTTTTGTTTGGTTTCAGCATTGCCCAGCCCTAGATTTAGTGGTACAGCAACGTCTTTCTCATTTTCTCTCAACTCAACAATTGAATTGCTGTAAAAGTATACGTCTGGACATTTGAGATCAGTGGGTTTTATGAAGTTCATGAATGTAAAGTAATAACTATATAAAGAGGGAAGTTTGGACACTGAAATAAACACGTCATTCCACAACACACTCTTTGCTCCCAACTGCTCCTGTCTAGCAACTGGTGTTCCTTTTCATTTGTCGTTCCATCCTATCAGCGGTGATCACGCCGATGTCCCTCAAACATGGTGGTGAGCAAAGCACCAAGTTTTCTTCCTGTGGACAACAGGCCCAGAGGAACAATACTTGTGGTCTTCACGGAGCACTTAGTCAATGAATGTGGCTAAATTGATTCAGCCAGTGAGAAGAAGATAATAGAGGTACAGACACAGGTTCAAGTCCCTGCACAACCATTTACCGGTTGTGTAGGTACACGTGGCTGACTCGACCTGCAAGTGTCTCGGTGAACCGAGTGCTCTTCCTACAGCCTAGTTACCTTGAAAGATTTTTGGAAGCATAATGTAGGGAAGAGACAAAGGCGATGTTGTTAACTGTTCTGTACATAAGGATAGATGGCCAGACAAAAAGATGATTGATTCATCGATAGATAGCTAGACAGACGACAGATGAAAGATAGATAGATAGGTACATCGATTGATGATAGACATTATAGATAGATGATAGGAAGATAGATACATAGATAGATAGATAGATAGATAGAGAGAGAGAGAGAGAGAGAGAGAGATAGACAGACAGATGGATAGATAGATATAGGTACATATTGATTAACGTAAAGTTATTGCTAATAACGAGGAGAGCAATGGTGAAAGCACATAGGGAAACTAGAGACAAAAGAGAAGACAGAAATGTAGTTTAAAAAGTACAGTAAGCAGCCGTAAGAAGAAAAAATCCTACCATTTAAACAACGTGGATGGAGCTAGAGGGTATTATGCTCAGTGAAAAAGGCCATGCGGAGAAAGACATGTACCAAATGATTTCACTCATGTGTTGAGTATAATAACAAAGAAAAACTGAAGGAAAAAAAATAGCAGCAGACTCACAGAACCCAAGAGTGGACTAACAGCTACCAAAGGAAAAGGGACTAGGCAGGGTGGGTGGGAAGGGTTTGATAAATGTGCGGAGAAAGAAAGGGGGCATTAGGATTAGCATGTATAATGTGTGGGTGTTTGGAGCATGGGGAGGGCTGTACAACACCATGAAGACCAGTAGTGATTCTACAGCATCTTACTAAACGCTGATGGAAAGCGACTGTATCGGGGTGGGGGGGGGACATGGTGAAGGGGTCTTCAGCATCCAACTATGCTGATGGACAGCTACTGTAATGGGGTTTTTGGGGGGGACGTGGTGTACTTGGTGATCATAATGTTCTTTGCGTGATTGTGGATTAATGATAACAAAAAAAATGTTTTAAGTGCAATAAGGACATAGCTCTCAATTCTCAGAATAAAAGGACAGGCTCCTCAGGACTCCAATGAAAAGACACAGGGTTAAAAGAAGGGATGAAAACTCAAGACCACCTACGTTCTCGCTTACAGGAGACTAACTTGAGATCCAAGGACGAAGATGAACTACAAGTTGAGGGGGTGGAAACATAGCTCTCAACGCTACTATTCCATTTCAGATAGACTTCACTCACATCTAAATGCGTAAATGCACTGAAATTCCACCTCCACCTTGACAGCAGAGGGGAGCAGTTTCCCCACAAGCTAGCTGGGCTGCCACCTCAGCAAGTCCATGGGCCACTGGCCCAGAAGAACCCCGCGTGTCACCAAAAGGCAGTTCCCTTAACCAGTGACTACACACATACTCTCTGAAGATGGGCCACCAAGCAGGCCCACCGAGGTAACATCGGTGCACAGGCAAAAAGACATACTACTGGGCATGTACCTAACACGGACCCCGCAGGCCCGCAAGGGTGCTCCCTGCATGGGGCCTCGGATATTCCCTGCAGCTCATGCAGCCGCTACAGCAGGAACGGCCCAGGGGCAGAGCAGCTGGAGGGCACTGGGCTGCACAGTTTCAAGAGCGCAGCCCACCAACCACACTATCCACACCCAGCAGACTCTTGCCACCTACGCAGGAGAAGTTCCCACCCAAGGCCACTCCTCTCAAGACCCAAACACACAGCTAACTCACAAAAACAAACACAAGGTATTGAGACTGAGAAGGACACAGAGTAATCAAAGTGCACCTATGGACAGAACGTTGACAAAAGTGAGAAAAGAGATATAGAGAGAGACAAATGATTGATATATAGATTCGACTGATATACATACATATAGATGATAGATTAATTAGATAGATACACAGATGCTAGTAGATAGATGACAGACCATACATAGATAGATGACAGATAGATAGATAGAAAGATTACATAGATAGGTAAAGAGATAGATAGGTAGGTAGATAGGAAAGCATCATACTAAATTAAGCTATCTTTCACTCAAGATCATGTATGTGCTCCCTTACAGGAGACTCACTTGAGATCCCAGGACACAGACAAATTAAAAGCTGAATGGGCGGTGACAGGTACCCAAAAAAAGTGAAACTGAGAAACAAACAAACAAACAAATGGATTCTGTTTGAGTCCCCAGAGACAGTCAGTAGAAAATAGCCCAAGCTGGCCTCCATGAATTTTTTTTTGTTTGGTTTCAGCAGTTCCCAGAAATAGATTCCGTTGTACAGCAAAGTCCTTCTCAATTTTTCTCACCTCAATAACAGAATTGCTGTAATAATATGCGTCTGGGCTTTTGAAATCAGTGCGTTTTATGAAGTTCATGAATGTAAAAAAGCAATAAACACTTAAGAGTGAAGGTTGGACACTCGAATAAACACGTCACTCCACAACACACTCTTTGTTCAAAACTACTCCTGTCTAGAAATAGGTGTTCATTTTTATTTGTCCCTCCTCTTATCAGAGGTGATCACGCCAACGTCCTTCATACTTGGTGATGAGCAAAGCACCAAGTATACTTTTCTGACTACAACAGGCCCAGAGGAAGGATACTTGTGGTCTTCAGGGAAGACTTAGTCAATTATTGTACCAAATTAGATTCAGCAGGCGAGAAGGAGGTAAAAGAGGACAGAGAACAAAGATATGGGTTCAAGTCCCTGGAAAACCATTTACTGGTTTTGTAAGCACACGCGGCAGACTCGACCTGCAATTGTCTCAGTGTACCCAGTGCTCTCCATACGTCCTAGTTACTTGGCAAGATTTTTGGAAGCATAATGTAGGGAAGTGACATAGGCGATGTTGTTAACTGTTCTGTACATAAGGATAGATGGGAAGAAAAAAGATGATTGATTCATAGATACATAGATAGATGAGAGATTATAGATAGATGATAGACACGATAGACAGATGATAGGAAGATAGAGAGATACATAGAAAGATAGAAGGATAGATAGATAGATTGATAGACAGACAGTTACACAGATTCAGATACATATCGATTAACACAAAGCTATTGCTCATAACCAACAGATCAATGGTGAAAGCACATAGGGAAATTACAAACAAAAAGGAAGAATGAAGTCCAGTTTAAAAAGTGCAGTAAGAAGCCATAAGAAGAAAACAAATCCTACCATTTGCAAGGATGTGGATGTAGCTAGATGGTAGCATGCTCAGTGATATATACCAGGTGGAGAAAGACAAGTAGCCAATGATTTCACTCATGTGTGGAGTATAACAACAAAGAAAAACTGGAGGAAATAAACAGCAGCAGACACACAGAACCCGAGAGTTCAATAACAGTTACCAAAGGGAAAGGGAATGGGCAGGGTGTGTGGAAAGGGAGGGATAAGGGCAGGGAGAAGAAAGGGGACATTAGGATTAACATGTATAATGCGTGGGTTCGGGGGGGCAAAGGGAGGGATGTACAACACAGAGAAGACAAGTAGAGATTCTACAGCATATACTACACGCTGATGGACAGCGACTGTAATGGGGTGTTTGTGGGGGGACATGGTGAAGCAGTCTACAGCATACAACAATGCCTATGGACAACGACTGTAAGAGGATTTGGTGGGGACTTGGTGAAGGTGGGAGCCTAGTAAATATGATGTTCTTCACGTGATTGCAGATTAATGATAAAAAAATGTTTTTAAGTGCAATATGGGCACAGCAATGAAACAGGCTTTGCGAGCTCCAAACAAAAGACACAGTTTTAAAAGAAGGGATGAAAACTCAAGATCACCTAAGTGCTACCATATAGGAGAATCACTTGAGATCCAAAGACACAGACAAACCAGAATCCGAACGGGTGGGGACAGCAACCATACACAAGTGTAACTGAAAAGCAAACAAACAAACAAATGGATTTTGTTTGAGTCCCCAGAGACAGTCAGTAGAAAATAGCCCTATCTAGACACCGTGAATTCTTTTTGTTTGGTTTCAGCAGTGCCCAGCCATAGATTTAGTCTTACAGCAACGTCCTTCTCATTTTTTCTCACCTCAACAACTGAATTGCTGTAAAAATATGTGTCTGGGCTTTTGAAATCAGTGGATTTTATGATGTTCTTGAAAGTAATGTGGTAATAACCACCTAAAGAGGATAGTTTGGACACTCAAACAAACACGTAACTCCACAACAATCTCTTTGCTCCCAAATGCTGCTGCCTAGAAATAGGTGTTCTTTTTATTTGTCCCTCCTCCTTTCAGCGGTGATCATGCCATTGTCCCTCAAACTTGGTGGTGAGCAAAGCACCAAGTATACTTTTCTGTCTAAACAGGCCCAGAGGAAGGATAGTTGTGGTCTTCTGGAAGCACTTAGTCAACGAATGTGGCTGAATACAGTCAGCAAGCGAGAAGGAGGTAAAAGAGGACAGAGGACAGAGATATGGGTGCAAGTCCCTGCAGCACCATAAATTACTGGATTTGTAAGCACAAGCGGCTGACTTGACCTGCAAGTGTCTCAGTGAACCCAGTGCTATCCCTAAGGACTAGTTACTTTGCAATATTTTTGGAAGCATAATGTAGGGAAGTGACATAGGCGATGTTGTTAACTGTCCTGTACATAAGGATAGATGGCCAGACAAGAAGATGATTGATTCATAGATAGATAGATAGATGACAGATGGCAGATAGACAGACGATAGACATGATAGGTAGATAGGAAGATAGATTGATAGACAGATAGATGATAGATAGATAGATAGATAGATAGATAGAAAGATAGATAGATAAATAGAAAGATAGAGGGATAGACAGATAGATAGATAGACAGATAGATAGATAGAAAGATACATACAGACACATATTAAATAACACAAAGCTATTGCTCATAACCAGGAGATCAATGGTGAAAGCACATAGCGAAACTACAAACTTAAAGGAAGAATGAAGTCCAGTTTAAAAACTGCCGTTTGCAGCCATAAGAAGAAAACAAATGATACCATTTGCAATGACGTGGATGGAGCGAGACGGTAGTATGCTCAGTGAAATATTCCAGGCGGAGTAAGACAAGTACCAAATGATTTCACTCATGTGTGGAGTATAACAACAAAGAAACACTGAAAAATAAAAACAGCAGCAGACTCACAGAACCCGAATGTGGAGTAACAGTTACGAAAGGGAAAAGGACTGAGAAGGGTGGTTGGGAAGGGAGGGATAAGGGTGGGGAGAAAGAAAAGGGAGATTAGGATAAGCATGTATAATTCGTGAGGGCGTGGTCGCATGGCAAGTGCTGTACAACACAGAGAAGACAAGTAGATATTCTACAGCATCTTACTACACGCTGAAGGACAGCGACTGTAATGGGCTGTGTGTGGGGGTACATCGTGAACGGGTCTACAGCATCCATCTCTGCTAACTGACAGCAACTGTAAGAGGTTTCTGGGAGGGACTTGGTGAAGGGGGGAGTCTAGGAAACATAATGTTCTTCACGTGATTGCAGATTAATGATAACAAAAAGAATTTTTTAAGTGCAATAAGGGCACAGCTCTGAATCATCAGAATAAAAGGACAGCCTTTGAGTGCTCCAAACAAATGACACAGGGTTAAAAGAAGGGATGAAAACTCAAGACCACCTTCGTGCTCCCTCACAGGAGACTCTCTTGAGATCCAAGGACACAGACAATCTAAAAGCCGAAGCGGTGTGTACAGTTACCCAACACAGTGAAACTGAAAAACAAACAATCCTAGAATGGATTCTGTTTGAGTCCACAGAGACAGTCAGTAGAAAATAGCCCTATCTGGCCAACGTGAATTCTTTTTGTTTGGTTTCAGCATTGCCCAGCCCTAGATTTAGTGGTACAGCAACGTCTTTCTCATTTTCTCTCAACTCAACAATTGAATTGCTGTAAAAGTATACGTCTGGACATTTGAGATCAGTGGGTTTTATGAAGTTCATGAATGTAAAGTAATAACTATATAAAGAGGGAAGTTTGGACACTGAAATAAACACGTCATTCCACAACACACTCTTTGCTCCCAACTGCTCCTGTCTAGCAACTGGTGTTCCTTTTCATTTGTCGTTCCATCCTATCAGCGGTGATCACGCCGATGTCCCTCAAACATGGTGGTGAGCAAAGCACCAAGTTTTCTTCCTGTGGACAACAGGCCCAGAGGAACAATACTTGTGGTCTTCACGGAGCACTTAGTCAATGAATGTGGCCAAATTGATTCAGCCAGTGAGAAGAAGATAATAGAGGTACAGACACAGGTTCAAGTCCCTGCACAACCATTTACCGGTTGTGTAGGTACACGTGGCTGACTCGACCTGCAAGTGTCTCGGTGAACCGAGTGCTCTTCCTACAGCCTAGTTACCTTGAAAGATTTTTGGAAGCATAATGTAGGGAAGTGACAAAGGCGATGTTGTTAACTGTTCTGTACATAAGGATAGATGGCCAGACAAAAAGATGATTGATTCATCGATAGATAGCTAGACAGACAACAGATGAAAGATAGATAGATAGGTACATCGATTGATGATAGACATTATAGATAGATGATAGGAAGATAGATACATAGATAGATAGATAGATAGATAGAGAGAGAGAGAGAGAGAGAGAGAGAGATAGACAGACAGATGGATAGATAGATATAGGTACATATTGATTAACGTAAAGTTATTGCTAATAACGAGGAGAGCAATGGTGAAAGCACATAGGGAAACTAGAGACAAAAGAGAAGACAGAAATGTAGTTTAAAAAGTACAGTAAGCAGCCGTAAGAAGAAAAAATCCTACCATTTAAACAACGTGGATGGAGCTAGAGGGTATTATGCTCAGTGAAAAAGGCCATGCGGAGAAAGACATGTACCAAATGATTTCACTCATGTGTTGAGTATAATAACAAAGAAAAACTGAAGGAAAAAAAATAGCAGCAGACTCACAGAACCCAAGAGTGGACTAACAGCTACCAAAGGAAAAGGGACTAGGCAGGGTGGGTGGGAAGGGTTTGATAAATATGGGGAGAAAGAAAGGGGGCATTAGGATTAGCATGTATAATGTGTGGGTGTGTGGAGCATGGGGAGGACTGTACAACACCATGAAGACCAGTAGTGATTCTACAGCATCTTACTAAACGCTGATGGAAAGCGACTGTATCGGGGTGTGGGGGGGACATGGTGAAGGGGTCTTCAGCATCCAACTATGCTGATGGACAGCTACTGTAATGGGGTTTTTGGGGGGGACGTGGTGTACTTGGTGATCATAATGTTCTTTGCGTGATTGTGGATTAATGATAACAAAAAAAATGTTTTAAGTGCAATAAGGACATAGCTCTCAATTCTCAGAATAAAAGGACAGGCTCCTCAGGACTCCAATGAAAAGACACAGGGTTAAAAGAAGGGATGAAAACTCAAGACCACCTACGTTCTCGCTTACAGGAGACTAACTTGAGATCCAAGGACGAAGATGAACTACAAGTTGAGGGGGTGGAAACATAGCTCTCAACGCTACTATTCCATTTCAGATAGACTTCACTCACATCTAAATGCGTAAATGCACTGAAATTCCACCTCCACCTTGACAGCAGAGGGGAGCAGTTTCCCCACAAGCTAGCTGGGCTGCCACCTCAGCAAGTCCATGGGCCACTGGCCCAGAAGAACCCCGCGTGTCACCAAAAGGCAGTTCCCTTAACCAGTGACTACACACATACTCTCTGAAGATGGGCCACCAAGCAGGCCCACCGAGGTAACATCGGTGCACAGGCAAAAAGACATACTACTGGGCATGTACCTAACACGGACCCCGCAGGCCCGCAAGGGTGCTCCCTGCATGGGGCCTCGGATATTCCCTGCAGCTCATGCAGCCGCTACAGCAGGAACGGCCCAGGGGCAGAGCAGCTGGAGGGCACTGGGCTGCACAGTTTCAAGAGCGCAGCCCACCAACCACACTCTCCACACCCAGCAGACTCTTGCCACCTACGCAGGAGAAGTTCCCACCCAAGGCCACTCCTCTCAAGACCCAAACACACAGCTAACTCACAAAAACAAACACAAGGTATTGAGACTGAGAAGGACACAGAGGAATCAAAGTGCACCTATGGACAGAACGTTGACAAAAGTGAGAAAACAGATATAGAGAGAGACAAATGATTGATATATAGATTCGACTGATATACATACATATAGATGATAGATTAATTAGATAGATACACAGATGCTAGTAGATAGATGACAGACCATACATAGATAGATGACAGATAGATAGATAGAAAGATTACATAGATAGGTAAAGAGATAGATAGGTAGGTAGATAGGAAAGCATCATACTAAATTAAGCTATCTTTCACTCAAGATCATGTATGTGCTCCCTTACAGGAGACTCACTTGAGATCCCAGGACACGGACAAATTAAAAGCTGAAGGGGCGGTGACAGGTACCCAAAAAAAGTGAAACTGAGAAACAAACAAACAAACAAATGGATTCTGTTTGAGTCCCCAGAGACAGTCAGTAGAAAATAGCCCAAGCTGGCCACCATGAATTTTTTTTTGTTTGGTTTCAGCAGTTCCCAGAAATAGATTCCGTTGTATAGCAAAGTCCTTCTCAATTTTTCTCACCTCAATAACAGAATTGCTGTAATAATATGCGTCTGGGCTTTAGAAATCAGTGCGTTTTATGATGTTCATGAATGTAAAAAAGCAATAAACACTTAAGAGTGAAGGTTGGACACTCAAATAAACACGTCACTCCACAACACACTCTTTGTTCAAAACTACTCCTGTCTAGAAATAGGTGTTCATTTTTATTTGTCCCTCCTCTTTTCAGAGGTGATCACGCCAACGTCCTTAATACTTGGTGATGAGCAAAGCACCAAGTATACTTTTCTGACTACAACAGGCCCAGAGGAAGGATACTTGTGGTCTTCAGGGAAGACTTAGTCAATTATTGTACCAAATTAGATTCAGCAGGCGAGAAGGAGGTAAAAGAGGACAGAGAACAGAGATATGGGTTCAAGTCCCTGGAAAACCATTTACTGGTTTTGTAAGCACACGCGGCAGACTCGACCTGCCATTGTCTCAGTGTACCCAGTGCTCTCCATACGTCCTAGATACTTGGCAAGTTTTTTGGAAGCATAATGTAGGGAAGTGACATAGGCGATGTTGTTAACTGTTCTGTACATAAGGATAGATGGGAAGAAAAAAGATGATTGATTCATAGATACATAGATAGATGAGAGATTATAGATAGATGATAGACACGATAGACAGATGATAGGAAGATAGAGAGATACATAGAAAGATAGAAGGATAGATAGATAGATTGATAGACAGACAGTTACACAGATTCAGATACATATCGATTAACACAAAGCTATTGCTCATAACCAACAGATCAATGGTGAAAGCACATAGGGAAATTACAAACAAAAAGGAAGAATGAAGTCCAGTTTAAAAAGTGCAGTAAGAAGCCATAAGAAGAAAACAAATCCTACCATTTGCAAGGATGTGGATGTAGCTAGATGGTAGCATGCTCAGTGATATATACCAGGTGGAGAAAGACAAGTAGCCAATGATTTCACTCATGTGTGGAGTATAACAACAAAGAAAAACTGGAGGAAATAAACAGCAGCAGACACACAGAACCCGAGAGTTCAATAACAGTTACCAAAGGGAAAGGGAATGGGCAGGGTGTGTGGAAAGGGAGGGATAAGGGCAGGGAGAAGAAAGGGGACATTAGGATTAACATGTATAATGCGTGGGTTCGGGGGGGCAAAGGGAGGGATGTACAACACAGAGAAGACAAGTAGAGATTCTACAGCATATACTACACGCTGATGGACAGCGACTGTAATGGGGTGTTTGTGGGGGGACATGGTGAAGCAGTCTACAGCATACAACAATGCCTATGGACAACGACTGTAAGAGGATTTGGTGGGGACTTGGTGAAGGTGGGAGCCTAGTAAATATGATGTTCTTCACGTGATTGCAGATTAATGATAAAAAAATGTTTTTAAGTGCAATATGGGCACAGCAATGAAACAGGCTTTGCGAGCTCCAAACAAAAGACACAGTTTTAAAAGAAGGGATGAAAACTCAAGATCACCTAAGTGCTACCATATAGGAGAATCACTTGAGATCCAAAGACACAGACAAACCAGAATCCGAACGGGTGGGGACAGCAACCATACACAAGTGTAACTGAAAAGCAAACAAACAAACAAATGGATTTTGTTTGAGTCCCCAGAGACAGTCAGTAGAAAATAGCCCTATCTAGACACCGTGAATTCTTTTTGTTTGGTTTCAGCCGTGCCCAGCCATAGATTTAGTCTTAGAGCAACGTCCTTCTCATTTTTTCTCACCTCAACAACTGAATTGCTGTAAAAATATGTGTCTGGGCTTTTGAAATCAGTGGATTTTATGATGTTCTTGAAAGTAATGTGGTAATAACCACCTAAAGAGGATAGTTTGGACACTCAAACAAACACGTAACTCCACGACAATCTCTTTGCTCCCAAATGCTGCTGCCTAGAAATAGGTGTTCTTTTTATTTGTCCCTCCTCCTTTCAGCGGTGATCATGCCATTGTCCCTCAAACTTGGTGGTGAGCAAAGCACCAAGTATACTTTTCTGTCTAAACAGGCCCAGAGGAAGGATAGTTGTGGTCTTCTGGAAGCACTTAGTCAACGAATGTGGCTGAATACAGTCAGCAAGCGAGAAGGAGGTAAAAGAGGACAGAGGACAGAGATATGGGTGCAAGTCCCTGCAGCACCATAAATTACTGGATTTGTAAGCACAAGCGGCTGACTTGACCTGCAAGTGTCTCAGTGAACCCAGTGCTATCCCTAAGGACTAGTTACTTTGCAATATTTTTGGAAGCATAATGTAGGGAAGTGACATAGGCGATGTTGTTAACTGTCCTGTACATAAGGATAGATGGCCAGACAAGAAGATGATTGATTCATAGATAGATAGATAGATGACAGATGGCAGATAGACAGACGATAGACATGATAGGTAGATAGGAAGATAGATTGATAGACAGATAGATGATAGATAGATAGATAGATAGAAAGATAGATAGATAAATAGAAAGATAGAGGGATAGACAGATAGATATATAGACAGATAGATAGATAGAAAGATACATACAGATACATATTAAATAACACAAAGCTATTGCTCATAACCAGGAGATCAATGGTGAAAGCACATAGCGAAACTACAAACTTAAAGGAAGAATGAAGTCCAGTTTAAAAACTGCCGTTTGCAGCCATAAGAAGAAAACAAATGATACCATTTGCAATGACGTGGATGGAGCGAGACGGTAGTATGCTCAGTGAAATATTCCAGGCGGAGTAAGACAAGTACCAAATGATTTCACTCATGTGTGGAGTATAACAACAAAGAAACACTGAAAAATAAAAACAGCAGCAGACTCACAGAACCCGAATGTGGAGTAACAGTTACGAAAGGGAAAAGGACTGAGAAGGGTGGTTGGGAAGGGAGGGATAAGGGTGGGGAGAAAGAAAAGGGAGATTAGGATAAGCATGTATAATTCGTGAGGGCGTGGTCGCATGGCGAGTGCTGTACAACACAGAGAAGACAAGTAGATATTCTACAGCATCTTACTACACGCTGAAGGACAGCGACTGTAATGGGCTGTGTGTGGGGGTACATCGTGAACGGGTCTACAGCATCCATCTCTGCTAACTGACAGCAACTGTAAGAGGTTTCTGGGAGGGACTTGGTTAAGGGGGGAGTCTAGGAAACATAATGTTCTTCACGTGATTGTAGATTAATGATAACAAAAAGAATTTTTTAAGTGCAATAAGGGCACAGCTCTGAATCATCAGAATAAAAGGAGAGCCTTTGAGTGCTCCAAACAAATGACACAGGGTTAAAAGAAGGGATGAAAACTCAAGACCACCTTCGTGCTCCCTCACAGGAGACTCTCTTGAGATCCAAGGACACAGACAATCTAAAAGCCGAAGCGGTGTGTACAGTTACCCAACACAGTGAAACTGAAAAACAAACAATCCTAGAATGGATTCTGTTTGAGTCCACAGAGACAGTCAGTAGAAAATAGCCCTATCTGGCCAACGTGAATTCTTTTTGTTTGGTTTCAGCATTGCCCAGCCATAGATTTAGTGGTACAGCAACGTCTTTCTCATTTTCTCTCAACTCAACAATTGAATTGCTGTAAAAGTATACATCTGGACCTTTGAGATCAGTGGGTTTTATGAAGTTCATGAATGTAAAGTAATAACTATATCAAGAGGGAAGTTTGGACACTGAAATAAACACGTCATTCCACAACACACTCTTTGCTTCCAACTGCTCCTGTCTAGCAACTGGTGTTCCTTTTCATTTGTCGTTCCATCCTATCAGCGGTGATCACGCCGATGTCCCTCAAACATGGTGGTGAGCAAAGCACCAAGTTTTCTTCCTGTGGACAACAGGCCCAGAGGAACAATACTTGTGGTCTTCACGGAGCACTTAGTCAATGAATGTGGCTAAATAGAGTCAGCCAGTGAGAAGAAGATAATAGAGGATACAGACACAGGTTCAAGTCCCTGCACAACCATTTACCGGTTTTGTAGGTACACGTGGCTGACTCGACCTGCAAGTGTCTCGGTGAACCGAGTGCTCTTCCTACAGCCTAGTTACCTTGAAAGATTTTTGGAAGAATAATGTAGGGAAGTGACAAAGGCGATGTTGTTAACTGTTCTGTACATAAGGATAGATGGCCAGACAAAAGGATGATTGATTCATAGATAGATAGCTAGACAGACGACAGATGAAAGATAGATAGATAGGTACATCGATTGATGATAGACATTATAGATAGATGATAGGAAGATAGATACATAGATAGATAGATAGATAGATAGATAGAGAGAGAGAGAGAGAGAGAGATAGACAGACAGATGGATAGATAGATATAGGTACATATTGATTAACGTAAAGTTATTGCTAATTACGAGGAGAGCAATGGTGAAAGCACATAGGGAAACTAGAGACAAAAGAGAAGACAGAAATGTAGTTTAAAAAGTACAGTAAGCAGCCGTAAGAAGAAAAAATCCTACCATTTGAACAACGTGGATGGAGCTAGAGGGTGTTATGCTCAGTGAAAAAGGCCATGCGGAGAAAGACAAGTACCAAATGATTTCACTCATGTGTTGAGTATAATAACAAAGTAAAACTGAAGGAAAAAAACAGCAGCAGACTCACAGAACCCGAGAGTTGACTAAAAGTTACCAAAGGAAAATGACTGGGCAGGGTGAGTCTGAAGGGAGGGATAAGTGTGAGGAGAAAGAATGGGGGCATTAGTTTTAGCATGTATAATTCTTGGGGTCGAGGAGGCATGGGGAGTGCTGTACAACATAGAGAAGGCTAGTAGAGATCATATAGCATCTTACTACTCACTGATGGACAGCAACTGTAACGGGGTCTGTTGGGAGGGACATGGTGAAGGGGTCTACAGCATCCAACTACGCAGATCGACAGCGACTGAAATATTTTTCAGGGGTACTTGGTGAAGGGGGAGCATAGTAAACATAATGTTCTTCAAGTGCTTTTAGCTTAATGATAAAAAAAATTCTTTAAGTGCAATAAGTGCACAGCTCTGAATCATCAGAATAAAAGGTCAGGCACTGAGTGCAGCAAACAAAAGACACAGGGTTTAAAGAAGGGATGAAAACTCAAGACACCTACTTGCTTACTTACAGGAGACTCACTTGAAATCCAAGGACACAGACAAACTACAAGCCGAAGGTGTGTGGACAAGTACGCTACACGAGTGAAACTGAAAAACAAACAATCAAACAAATGGATTCTGTTTGAGTCCCCTGAGACTGTCAGAAGAAAATAGCCCTATCTCGTCAACGTGAATTCTTTTTGTTTGGTTTCATCCGTTCCCAGCCATTGATTTAGTGGTGCACCAACATACTTCTAATTTTCTCTCACCTCAACAACTGAGTTGCTGTAATAATCAGCATCTGGGCCTTTGAAATCAGTGGGTTTTATGATGTTCACGTATTTGAAGATCTAATAACTACCTAAAGAGGGAAGTTTGGACACTCAAATAAACACGTCACACCACAATACACTCTTAGCTCCCAACTGCTCCTGTCTAGAAATTGGTTTTCCTATTTATTTGACCCTCCGTCCCATCGGCGGTGATCACGCTGATGTCATTCAATCATGGTGAGCAAAGAACAAGTTTACTTTTCTCGTGACAACAGGCCCAGAGGAATGATACTTGTGGTCTTCAGGGAGCACTTAGTCAATAGATTTTGCTAAATACAGACAGCAAGTTAGAAGGAGATGAAAGAGGACAGAGGATAGAGACACGGTTTCAAGTCCCGGCACAACCATTTCCTGGTTTTGTAGGTACACGCGGCCGACTCGAACTGCAAGTGTCTCGGTGAACACAGTGCTCTCTCTACAGCCTAGATACTTTGCAGGATTTTTGGAAGCATTGTGTAGAAAAGTGATATAGGATATATGGTTAACTGTTCTGTACACAAGGACAGATGGGCAGACAAAAAGATGATTGATTGATTGATCGATAAATAGATAGACAGACAGATAGATAGATATAGGTACATATCGATTAACACAAACCTACTGCTCATAACCAGGAGAGCAATGGTGAAAGCACATAGCGAATCTACAAACAAAAAAGAAGAATGAAATTCAGTTTAAAAGTGCAGTAGGCAGCCATAAGAAGAAAACAAATCCTATCATTTGCAATAACGTGGATGGAGCTAGTGGGTATTATGCTTAGTCAAATATTCCAGGAGGAGAAATACATGTACCAAATGATTTAACTCATGTGTGGAGTATGACAACAAAGAAAAACTGAAGGAAAAGACAGCAGCAGACTCAAAGAAGCCGAGAGTGGACTAACAGTTACCAAAGAGAAAGGGACTGGGTAGGGTTTGTGGGAAGGGTGCAATAAGGGCTGGGAAAAGAATGGGGGCATTAGGATTAGCATGTATAGTGTGTAACTTCGGAGGACATTTGTAAGGCTGCATAACACAGAGAAGACATGTAGTGATTCTACAGCATCTTAGTACATGCTGACGGACAGCGACTGTAACTGGAATTTTGGGTGAACTTGGTGAAAGAGGAAGACTGGAAAACATAATGTTCTGCATGTGATTGTATATTAATGAGAACAAAAAAAATTTCAAAGTGCAGTAAGAGCACAGCTCTCAAATATCAGAATAAAAGTACAGGCTTTGAGTGCTCCAATCAAAAGACACAGGGTTAGAAGAATTGATGAAAACTCAAGACCACCTATGTGTTCCCTAACTGGAGACACACTTGAGATCCAAGGACACAGACAACCTACAAGCTGAAGGGGCGTGGACAGGTACCCTATACAAGTGAAACTGAGAAACAAACAAACAAATGGATTCTGTTTGAGTCCCCAGAGAGAGTCAGTAGAAAATAGCCCTATCTAGCCACCGTGAATTCTTTTTGTTTGGTTTCAGCAGTGCTCAGGCATATATTTAGTTGTGCAGCAACTTCCTTCTCATTTCCTCTCAACTCAACAACTGAATTGCTGTAATTATATGCGTCTGGGCTTTTAAAATCATTGATTTTTATGATGTTCACAAATGTAAAGATGTTATAACCACCAAAAGAGGGAAGTTTGGTCCCTCAAATAAACACTTCACTCCACATCACACTCTTTATTCCCAACTGCCCCTGTCCAGAAATAGGTGTTCCTTTATATTTGTCCCTCCACCTATCAGCAGTGATCACTCCGATGTCCCTCAAACATGGAGGGGTGCAAAGAACCAAGTACACTTTTCTGTCGACAACAGGCCCAGACGAAGGATACTTGTGGTCTTCAGGGATCACTTACTCACTGAATGTGGCTAAATAAAGTCACCAAGCGAGCAGGAAGCATAAGAGGACGGAGGACAGAGATACGGGTTCAAGTCCTTTCACCTCCATTTACTGGTTTTGTAAGCACACGCGGCTGACTCTACCTGAAAGTGTATCGGTGAACACAGTGCTCTCCTTATGGCTTAGTTACCTTGCAAGATTTCTGGAAGCATAATGTATTGAAGAGACATAGGCTATGTTGTTAACTGTTCTGTTCATAAGGATAGATGTTCAGACAAAAAGATGATTGATTCATAGATAGATAGGTAGACAGACGAAAGATGAAAGATAGATATGTAGGTACGTAGATTGATAGATGAGAGACATCATAGAGAGATGATAGGACGATAGATAGATAGATACAAAGAAACATAGATATATACATACATAGATACATAGATAGACAGACAGACCGTTACATAGATAGATACAGATACATATCGATTGACACAAAGCTATTGTTCATAACCAGGAGTTGAATGTTGAATAACATAGCTAAACTACAAACAAAAGGAAGAATGAAATCCAGTTTAAAAAGTGCAGTAAGCAGCCTTAAGAAGAAAACAAGTACTACCATTTGCAATGACGTGGATGGAGCTAGACGGTAGTATGTTCAGAGTAATAGGCCAGGCGGAGAAAGACAATTCCCAAGTGCTTTCACTCATATGTGGATTATAACAACAAAGGAAAACAAAGTCAGCAGACTCACAGAACCCGAGAGTTGACTAAAAGTTACCAAAGGGAAAAGGATTGTGCAGGGTGGGTCTGAAGGGAGGGAAAAGTGTGGGGAGAAAGAATGGGGGCACTAGGATTATCATGTGTAATGCGTGGGGTTGGGTGTACATGGGGAGTACTGTACAACACAGAGAAGACTAGTAGATGTCATATAGCATCTTACTACTCACTGAAGGACCGCGACTGTAACGGGGTCTGTGTGGGGGGACACGGTGAAGGGTTCGACAGTGTCCACCTACGCTGATCCACAGCGACTGGAGAGGTTTTTCAGGGGGACTTGGTAAGGGGAGGAGCATAGTAAACATAATGTTCTCCACGTGATTGTAGACTAATGATTAAAAAGAATTCTTTAAGTGCAATATGTGCACAGCCCTGAATCATCAGAATAAAAAGTCAGGCACTGAGTGCTGCAAACAAAAGAAACAGGGTTGAAAGAAGGAATGAAAACTCAAGACACCTACGTCCTTACTTACAGGAGACTCATTTGAGATCCAAGGACACAGACAAACTACAAGCCGAATGTGTGTGGACAAGTACCCTACACGAGTGAAACAGAAAAACAAACAACCAAACAAATGGATTCTGTTTGAGTCCCCAGAGACAGTCAGCAGAAAATACTCCTCTCTGGCCACCGTGAATTCTTCTTGTTTGGTTTCAGCAGTTCCCAGCCATAGATTTCGTGGTGCAGCAACAGACTTCTCATTTTCTCTCAACTCAACAAATGAGTTGCTGTAATAATAAGCATCTGGGCCTTTGAAATCTGTGGGTTTTATGACGTTCACGAATGTGAAGATCTAATAACCACCTAAAGAGGGAAGTTTGGACCCTGAAATAAACACGTCACTCCACAATACACTCTTAGCTCCCAAATGCTCCTCTCTAGAAATTGGTGTTCCTTTTTATTTGACCCACCGTCCTATCGGCGGTGAATACGCTGATGTCCTTCAAACATGGTTCTGAGCAAAGTAACGAGTTTACTTTTCTGTCGACCACAGGCCCAGAGGAACGATACGTGTGGTCTTCAGGGAGCACTTAGTCAATGAATGTGGCTGAAAACAGAGAGCAATTTAGAAGGAGATGAAAGAGGACAGAGGATAGAGACATGGGTTCAAGTCCCTGCACAAGAATTTCCTGGTTTTGTAGGTACACGCGTTCAACTCGACCAGCAAGTGTCTCAGTGATCCCAGTGCTCTCTCTACAGCCGAGATACTTTGCAGGATTTTTGGAAGCATAGTGAATGAAAGTCACATAGGATATATGGTTAACTGTTCTGTACACAAGGATAGATGGGCAGACAAAAAGATGATTGATTGATTGATAAATAGATAGACAGACAGATAGATAGATATAGGTACATATCGATTAACACAAAGCTACTGCTCATAACCAGGAGAGCAATGGTGAAAGCTCATAGCGAAACTACAAACAAAAAAGAAGAGTGAAATTCAGTTTAAAAAGTGCAGTAAGCAGCCATAAGAAGAAAACAAAATCATATCATTTTCAATAACGTGGATGGAGCTAGAGGGTATTATGCTCAGTCAAATATGCCAGGTGGAGAAATACATGTACCGAATGATTTCACTCATGTGTGGAGTATGATAACAAAGAAAAACTGAAGGAAAAGACAGCAGCAGGCTCACAGATCCCGAGAGTGGACAAACAGTTACCAAAGAGAAAGGGACTGGGTAGGGTGAGTGGGAAGAGAGTAATAAGGGCGGGGAAAAAGAATGGGGTCATTAGGATTAGCATGTATAATGTGTAGGGTGGGGGGTCATGGGTAGGGCTGTACAACACAGAGAAGACATATAGTGATTATACAGCATCTTAGTACATGCTGACGGACAGCGACTGTAACTGGAATTTGGGGTGAACTTGGTGAAAGAGGAAGACTGGAAAACATAATGTTCTGCATGTGATTGTATATTAATGAGAACAAAAAAATTTCAAAGTGCAGTAAGAGCACAGCTCTCAAATATCAGAATAAAAGTACAGGCTTTGAGTGCTCCAATCAAAAGACACAGGGTTAGAAGAACTGATGAAAACTCAAGACCACCTATGTGCTCACTAACTGGAGACTCACTTGAGATCCAAGGACACAGACAACCTACAAGCTGAAGGGGCATGGACAGGTACCCTATACAAGTGAAACTGAGAAACAAACAAACAAATGGATTCTGTTTGAGTCCCCAGAGAGAGTCAGTAGAAAATAGCCCTATCTAGCCACCGTGAATTCTTTTTGTTTGGTTTCAGCAGTGCTCAGGCATATATTTAGTGGTGCAGCAACTTCCTTCTCATTTCCTCTCAACTCAACAATTGAATTGCTGTAATTATATGCGTCTGGGCTTTTAAAATCATTGCTTTTTATGATGTTCACAAATGTAAAGATGTTATAACCACCAAAAGAGGGAAGTTTGGTCCCTCAAATAAACACTTCACTCCACATCACACTCTTTATTCCCAACTGCCCCTGTCCAGAAATAGGTGTTCCTTTATATTTGTCCCTCCACCTATCAGCAGTGATCACTCCGATGTCCCTCAAACATGGAGGGGTGCAAAGACCAAGTACACTTTTCTGTCGACAACAGGCCCAGACGAAGGATACTTGTGGTCTTCAGGGATCACTTACTCACTGAATGTGGCTAAATAAAGTCACCAAGCGAGCAGGAAGCATAAGAGGTCGGAGGACAGAGATACGGGTTCAAGTCCTTTCACCTCCATTTACTGGTTTTGTAAGCACACGCGGCTGACTCTACCTGAGAGTGTATCGGTGAACACAGTGCTCTCCTTATGGCTTAGTTACCTTGCAAGATTTCTGGAAGCATAATGTAGGGAAGAGACATAGGCTATGTTGTTAACTGTTCTGTTCATAAGGATAGATGGGCAGAAAAAGATGATTGATTCATAGATAGATAGGTAGACAGACGAAAGATGAAAGATAGATATGTAGGTACGTAGATTGATAGATGAGAGACATCATAGAGAGATGATAGGAAGATAGATAGATAGATAGATACAAAGAAACATAGATATATACATACATAGATACATAGACAGACAGACCGTTAGATAGATAGATACAGATACATATCGATTGACACAAAGCTATTGTTCATAACCAGGAGTTGAATGTTGAATAACATAGCTAAACTACAAACAAAAGGAAGAATGAAATCCAGTTTAAAAAGTGCAGTAAGCAGCCTTAAGAAGAAAACAAGTACTACCATTTGCAATGACGTGGATGGAGCTAGACAGTAGTATGTTCAGAGTAATTGGCCAGGCGGAGAAAGACAATTTCCAAGTGCTTTCACTCATATGTGGATTATAACAACAAAGGAAAACAAAGTCAGCAGACTCACAGAACCCGAGAGTTGACTAAAAGTTACCAAAGGGAAAAGGATTGTGCAGGGTGGGTCTGAAGGGAGGGAAATGTGTGGGGAGAAAGAATGGGGGCACTAGGATTATCAAGTGTAATGCGTGGGGTCGGGTGTGCATGGGGAGTACTGTACAACACAGAGAAGACTAGTAGAGGTCATATAGCATCTTACTACTCACTGATGGAAAATTACTGTAACGGGTCTGTGGGTCAGACATGGTGAAGGGAGCCACAGCATTCAACTACGCTGATAGACAGCGACTGAAGAGGTTTTTCGGGAGGACTTGGTGAGGGGGGGAGCATAGTAACCTTAATGTTCTTCACGTGATTGTAGATTAATGACAAAAAAATTCTTTAAGTGCAATAAATGTACAGCTCTGAATCATCAGAATAAAAGGTCATGCACTGAGTGCTGCAAACAAAAGACACAGGGTTAAAAGAAGGGATAAAAACTCAAGACACCTACGTGCTTACTTACAGGAGACTCACTTGAGATCCAAGGACACAGACAAACTACAAGCAGGTGTGTGGACAAGTACCTTACACGAGTGAATCTGAAAAACAAACTATCAAACAAATGGATTCTGTTTGAGTCCCCAGAGACGGTCAGCAGAAAATAGCCCTATCTGACCACCGTGAATTATTTTTGTTTGGTTTTAGCAGTTCCCAGCTATAGATTTAGTGGTGCAGCAACATACTTCTCATTTTCTCTCACCTCAACAACTGAGTTGCTGTAATAATAAGCATCTGGGACATTGAAATCAGTGGGTTTTATGATTTCACGACTGAGAAGATCTAATAACCACCTAAAGAGGGAAGTTTGGACACTCAAATAAACACGTCACTCCACAATACACTCTTGGCTCCCAACTGCTCCTGTCTAGAAATTGGTGTTCCTTTCTATTTGACCCTCCGTCCTATCGGCGGTGATCAAGCTGATGTCCTTCAAACATGGTGGTGAGCAAAGCAACAAGTTTACATTTCTGTCGACAACAGGACCAGAGGAATGATACTTGTGGTCTTCAGGGAGCACTTAGTCAATGAATGTGGCTAATTACAGACAGCAAATTAGAATTAGATGAAAGAGGACAGAGGACAGAGACAAGAGTTCAAGTCCCGGCACAAACATTTCCTGGTTTTGTAGGTACACGTGGCCGTCTCGACCTGCAAGGCTCTCGGTGAACCCAGTGCTCTCTCTACAGCCGAGATACTTTGCAGGATTTTTGGAAGCATAGTGAATGAAAGTCACATAGGATATATGGTTAACTGTTCTGTACACAAGGACAGATGGGCAGACAAAAAGATGAATGATTGATTGATAAATAGATAGACAGACAGATAGATAGATATAGGTACATATCGATTAACACAAAGCTACTGCTCATAACCAGGAGAGCAATGGTGAAAGCTCATAGCGAACCTACAAACAAAAAAGAAGAGTGAAATTCAGTTTAAAAAGTGCAGTAAGCAGCCATAAGAAGAAAACAAATCCTATCATTTTCAATAACGTGGATGGAGCTAGAGGGTATTATGCTAAGTCAAATAGGCCAGGTGGAGAAATACATGTACCGAATGATTTCACTCATGTGTGGAGTATGATAACAAAGAAAAACTGAAGGAAAAGACAGCAGCAGTCTCACAGAACACGAGAGTGGACTAAAAGTTACCAAAGAGAAAGGGACTGGGTAGGGTGAGTGGGAAGAGAGTAATAAGGGCGGGTAAAAGAATGGGGTCATTAGGATTAGCATGTATAATGTGTAGGGTGGGGGGTCATGGGTAGGGCTGTACAACACAGAGAAGACATAGAGTGATTCTACAGCATCTTAGTACATGCTGACGGACAGCGACTGTAACTGGAATTTGGGGTGAACTTGGTGAAAGAGGAAGACTGGAAAACATAATGTTCTGCATGTGATTGTATATTAATGAGAACAAAAAAAATTTCAAAGTGCAGTAAGAGCACAGCTCTCAAATATCAGAATAAAAGTACAGGCTTTGAGTGCTCCAATCAAAAGACACAGGGTTAGAAGAATTGATGAAAACTCAAGACCACCTACGTGTTCCCTAACTGGAGACTCACTTGAGATCCAAGGACACAGACAACCTACAAGCTGAAGGGGCGTGGACAGGTACCCTATACAAGTGAAACTGAGAAACAAACAAACAAATGGATTCTGTTTGACTCCCCAGAGAGAGTCAGTAGAAAATAGCCCTATCTAGCCACCGTGAATTCTTTTTGTTTGGTTTCAGCAGTGCTCAGGCATATATTTAGTGGTGCAGCAACTTCCTTCTCATTTCCTCTCAACTCAACAACTGAATTGCTGTAATTATATGCGTTTGGGCTTTTAAAATCATTGCTTTTTATGATGTTCACAAATGTAAAGATGTTATAACCACCAAAAGAGGGAAGTTTGGTCCCTCAAATAAACACTTCACTCCACATCACACTCTTTATTCCCAACTGCCCCTGTCCAGAAATAGGTGTTCCTTTATATTTGTCCCTCCACCTATCAGCAGTGATCACTTCGATGTCCCTCAAACATGGATTGGTGCAAAGAACCATGTACACTTTTCTGTCGACAACAGGCCCAGACGAAGGATACTTGTGGTCTTCAGGGATCACTTACTCACTGAATGTGGCTAAATAAGGTCACCAAGCGAGCAGGAAGCATAAGAGGACGGAGGACAGAGATACAGGTTCAAGTCCTTTCACCTCCATTTACTGGTTTTGTAAGCACACGCGGCTGACTCTACCTGAAAGTGTATCGGTGAACACAGTGCTCTCCTTATGGCTTAGTTACCTTGCAAGATTTCTGGAAGCATAATGTAGGGAAGAGACATAGGCTATGTTGTTAACTGTTCTGTTCATAAGGATAGATGGGCAGACAAAAAGATGATTGATTCATAGATAGATAGGTAGACAGACGAAAGATGAAAGATAGATATGTAGGTACGTAGATTGATAGATGAGAGACATCATAGAGAGATGATAGGAAGATAGATAGATAGATAGATACAAAGAAACATAGATATATACATACATAGATACATAGATAGACAGACAGACCGTTAGATAGATAGATACAGATACATATCGATTGACACAAAGCTATTGTTCATAACCAGGAGTTGAATGTTGAATAACATAGCTAAACTACAAACAAAAGGAAGAATGAAATCCAGTTTAAAAAGTGCAGTAAGCAGCCTTAAGAAGAAAACAAGTACTACCATTTGCAATGACGTGGATGGAGCTAGACGGTAGTATGTTCAGAGTAATAGGCCAGGCGGAGAAAGACAATTCCCAAGTGCTTTCACTCATATGTGGATTATAACAACAAAGGAAAACAAAGTCAGCAGACTCACAGAACCCGAGAGTTGACTAAAAGTTACCAAAGGGAAAAGGATTGTGCAGGGTGGGTCTGAAGGGAGGGAAAAGTGTGGGGAGAAAGAATGGGGGCACTAGGATTATCAAGTGTAATGCGTGGGGTCGGGTGTGCATGGGGAGTACTGTACAACACAGAGAAGACTAGTAGAGGTCATATAGCATCTTACTACTCACTGATGGAAAATTACTGTAACGGGTCTGTGGGTCAGACATGGTGAAGGGATCCACAGCATTCAACTACGCTGTTAGACAGCGACTGAAGAGGTTTTTCGGGGGGACTTGGTGAGGGGGGGAGCATAGTAACCTTAATGTTCTTCACGTGATTGTAGATTAATGACAAAAAAATTCTTTAAGTGCAATAAATGTACAGCTCTGAATCATCAGAATAAAAGGTCATGCACTGAGTGCTGCAAACAAAAGACACAGGGTTAAAAGAAGGGATAAAAACTCAAGACACCTACGTGCTTACTTACAGGAGACTCACTTGAGATCCAAGGACACAGACAAACTACAAGCAGGTGTGTGGACAAGTACCTTACACGAGTGAATCTGAAAAACAAACTATCAAACAAATGGATTCTGTTTGAGTCCCCAGAGACGGTCAGCAGAAAATAGCCCTATCTGACCACCGTGAATTATTTTTGTTTGGTTTTAGCAGTTCCCAGCTATAGATTTAGTGGTGCAGCAACATACTTCTCATTTTCTCTCACCTCAACAACTGAGTTGCTGTAATAATAAGCATCTGGGACATTGAAATCAGTGGGTTTTATGATTTCACGACAGAGAAGATCTAATAACCACCTAAAGAGGGAAGTTTGGACACTCAAATAAACACGTCACTCCACAATACACTCTTGGCTCCCAACTGCTCCTGTCTAGAAATTGGTGTTCCTTTCTATTTGACCCTCCGTCCTATCGGCGGTGATCAAGCTGATGTCCTTCAAACATGGTGGTGAGCAAAGCAACAAGTTTACATTTCTGTCGACAACAGGACCAGAGGAATGATACTTGTGGTCTTCAGGGAGCACTTAGTCAATGAATGTGGCTAATTACAGACAGCAAATTAGAATTAGATGTAAGAGGACAGAGGACAGAGACAAGAGTTCAAGTCCCGGCACAACCATTTCCTGGTTTTGTAGGTACACGTGGCCGTCTCGACCTGCAAGGCTCTCGGTGAACCCAGTGCTCTCTCTACAGCCGAGATACTTTGCAGGATTTTGGAAGCATAGTGAATGAAAGTCACATAGTATATATGGTTAACTGTTCTGTACACAAGGACAGATGGGCAGACAAAAAGATGATTGATTGATTGATAAATAGTTAGACAGACAGATAGATAGATATAGGTACATATCGATTAACACAAAGCTACTGCTCATAACCAGGAGAGCAATGGTGAAAGCTCATAGCGAACCTACAAACAAAAAAGAAGAGTGAAATTCAGTTTAAAAAGTGCAGTAAGCAGCCATAAGAAGAGAACAAATCCTAACATTTTCAATAACGTGGATGGAGCTAGAGGGTATTATGCTCAGTCAAATAGGCCAGGTGGAGAAATACATGTACCGAATGATTTCACTCATGTGTGGAGTATGATAACAAAGAAAAACTGAAGGAAAAGACAGCAGCAGTCTCACAGAACCCGAGAGTGGACTAAAAGTTACCAAAGAGAAAGAGACTGGGTAGGGTGAGTGGGAAGAGAGTAATAAGGGCGGGGAAAAAGAATGGGGTCATTAGGATTAGCATGTATAATGTGTAGGGTGGGGGGTCATGGGTAGGGCTGTACAACACAGAGAAGAAATGTAGTGATTCTACAGCATCTTAGTACTTGCTGACGGACAGTGACTGTAACCGGGATTTGGGGGGGACTTGCTGAAGAGGGTAGACTGGAAAACATAATGTTCTGCATGTGATTGTATATTAATGAGAACAAAGAAAATTTCATACTGATGTAAGAGCACTGCTCTCAAATATCAGAATAAAAGTACAGGCTTTGAGTGCTCCAATCAAAAGACACAGGGTTAGAAGAACTGATGAAAACTCAAGACCACCTACGTGTTCCCTAACTGGAGACTCACTTGAGATCCAAGGACACAGACAACCTACAAGCTGAAGGGGCGTGGACAGGTACCCTATACAAGTGAAACTGAGAAACAAACAAACAAATGGATTCTGTTTGACTCCCCAGAGAGAGTCAGTAGAAAATAGCCCTATCTAGCCACCGTGAATTCTTTTTGTTTGGTTTCAGCAGTGCTCAGGCATATATTTAGTGGTGCAGCAACTTCCTTCTCATTTCCTCTCAACTCAACAACTGAATTGCTGTAATTATATGCGTTTGGGCTTTTAAAATCATTGCTTTTTATGATGTTCACAAATGTAAAGATGTTATAACCACCAAAAGAGGGAAGTTTGGTCCCTCAAATAAACACTTCACTCCACATCACACTCTTTATTCCCAACTGCCCCTGTCCAGAAATAGGTGTTCCTTTATATTTGTCCCTCCACCTATCAGCAGTGATCACTTCGATGTCCCTCAAACATGGATTGGTGCAAAGAACCATGTACACTTTTCTGTCGACAACAGGCCCAGACGAAGGATACTTGTGGTCTTCAGGGATCACTTACTCACTGAATGTGGCTAAATAAAGTCACCAAGCGAACAGGAAGCATAAGAGGACGGAGGACAGAGATACAGGTTCAAGTCCTTTCACCTCCATTTACTGGTTTTGTAAGCACACGCGGCTGACTCTACCTGAAAGTGTATCGGTGAACACAGTGCTCTCCTTATGGCTTAGTTACCTTGCAAGATTTCTGGAAGCATAATGTAGGGAAGAGACATAGGCTATGTTGTTAACTGTTCTGTTCATAAGGATAGATGGGCAGACAAAAAGATGATTGATTCATAGATAGATAGGTAGACAGACGAAAGATGAAAGATAGATATGTAGGTACGTAGATTGATAGATGAGAGACATCATAGAGAGATGATAGGAAGATAGATAGATAGATAGATACAAAGAAACATAGATATATACATACATAGATACATAGATAGACAGACAGACCGTTAGATAGATAGATACAGATACATATCGATTGACACAAAGCTATTGTTCATAACCAGGAGTTGAATGTTGAATAACATAGCTAAACTACAAACAAAAGGAAGAATGAAATCCAGTTTAAAAAGTGCAGTAAGCAGCCTTAAGAAGAAAACAAGTACTACCATTTGCAATGACGTGGATGGAGCTAGACGGTAGTATGTTCATAGTAATAGGCCAGGCGGAGAAAGACAATTCCCAAGTGCTTTCACTCATATGTGGATTATAACAACAAAGGAAAACAAAGTCAGCAGACTCACAGAACCCGAGAGTTGACTAAAAGTTACCAAAGGGAAAAGGATTGTGCAGGGTGGGTCTGAAGGGAGGGAAAAGTGTGGGGAGAAAGAATGGGGGCACTAGGATTATCAAGTGTAATGCGTGGGGTCGGGTGTGCATGGGGAGTACTGTACAACACAGAGAAGACTAGTAGAGGTCATATAGCATCTTACTACTCACTGATGGAAAATTACTGTAACGGGTCTGTGGGTCAGACATGGTGAAGGGATCCACAGCATTCAACTACGCTGTTAGACAGCGACTGAAGAGGTTTTTCGGGGGGACTTGGTGAGGGGGGGAGCATAGTAACCTTAATGTTCTTCACGTGATTGTAGATTAATGACAAAAAAATTCTTTAAGTGCAATAAATGTACAGCTCTGAATCATCAGAATAAAAGGTCATGCACTGAGTGCTGCAAACAAAAGACACAGGGTTAAAAGAAGGGATAAAAACTCAAGACACATACGTGCTTACTTACAGGAGACTCACTTGAGATCCAAGGACACAGACAAACTACAAGCAGGTGTGTGGACAAGTACCTTACACGAGTGAATCTGAAAAACAAACTATCAAACAAATGGATTCTGTTTGAGTCCCCAGAGACGGTCAGCAGAAAATAGCCCTATCTGACCACCGTGAATTATTTTTGTTTGGTTTTAGCAGTTCCCAGCTATAGATTTAGTGGTGCAGCAACATACTTCTCATTTTCTCTCACCTCAACAACTGAGTTGCTGTAATAATAAGCATCTGGGACATTGAAATCAGTGGGTTTTATGATTTCACGACAGAGAAGATCTAATAACCACCTAAAGAGGGAAGTTTGGACACTCAAATAAACACGTCACTCCACAATACACTCTTGGCTCCCAACTGCTCCTGTCTAGAAATTGGTGTTCCTTTCTATTTGACCCTCCGTCCTATCGGCGGTGATCAAGCTGATGTCCTTCAAACATGGTGGTGAGCAAAGCAACAAGTTTACATTTCTGTCGACAACAGGACCAGAGGAATGATACTTGTGGTCTTCAGGGAGCACTTAGTCAATGAATGTGGCTAATTACAGACAGCAAATTAGAATTAGATGTAAGAGGACAGAGGACAGAGACAAGAGTTCAAGTCCCGGCACAACCATTTCCTGGTTTTGTAGGTACACGTGGCCGTCTCGACCTGCAAGGCTCTCGGTGAACCCAGTGCTCTCTCTACAGCCGAGATACTTTGCAGGATTTTTGGAAGCATAGTGAATGAAAGTCACATAGGATATATGGTTAACTGTTCTGTACACAAGGACAGATGGGCAGACAAAAAGATGATTGATTGATTGATAAATAGATAGACAGACAGATAGATAGATATAGGTACATATCGATTAACACAAAGCTACTGCTCATAACCAGGAGAGCAATGGTGAAAGCTCATAGCGAACCTACAAACAAAAAAGAAGAGTGAAATTCAGTTTAAAAAGTGCAGTAAGCAGCCATAAGAAGAAAACAAATCCTAACATTTTCAATAACGTGGATGGAGCTAGAGGGTATTATGCTCAGTCAAATAGGCCAGGTGGAGAAATACATGTACCGAATGATTTCACTCATGTGTGGAGTATGATAACAAAGAAAAACTGAAGGAAAAGACAGCAGCAGTCTCACAGAACCCGAGAGTGGACTAAAAGTTACCAAAGAGAAAGGGACTGGGTAGGGTGAGTGGGAAGAGAGCAATAAGGGCGGGGAAAAAGAATGGGGTCATTAGGATTAGCATGTAAAATGTGTAGGGTGGGGGGTCATGGGTAGGGCTGTACAACACAGAGAAGAAATGTAGTGATTCTACAGCATCTTAGTACTTGCTGACGGACAGTGACTGTAACCGGGATTTGGGGGGGACTTGCTGAAGAGGGTAGACTGGAAAACATAATGTTCTGCATGTGATTGTATATTAATGAGAACAAAGAAAATTTCATATTGATGTAAGAGCACTGCTCTCAAATATCAGAATAAAAGTACAGGCTTTGAGTGCTCCAATCAAAAGACACAGGGTTAGAAGAACTGATGAAAACTCAAGACCACCTACGTGTTCCCTAACTGGAGACTCACTTGAGATCCAAGGACACAGACAACCTACAAGCTGAAGGGGCGTGGACAGGTACCCTATACAAGTGAAACTGAGAAACAAACAAACAAATGGATTCTGTTTGACTCCCCAGAGAGAGTCAGTAGAAAATAGCCCTATCTAGCCACCGTGAATTCTTTTTGTTTGGTTTCAGCAGTGCTCAGGCATATATTTAGTGGTGCAGCAACTTCCTTCTCATTTCCTCTCAACTCAACAACTGAATTGCTGTAATTATATGCGTTTGGGCTTTTAAAATCATTGCTTTTTATGATCACAAATGTAAAGATGTTATAACCACCAAAAGAGGGAAGTTTGGTCCCTCAAATAAACACTTCACTCCACATCACACTCTTTATTCCCAACTGCCCCTGTCCAGAAATAGGTGTTCCTTTATATTTGTCCCTCCACCTATCAGCAGTGATCACTTCGATGTCCCTCAAACATGGATTGGTGCAAAGAACCATGTACACTTTTCTGTCGACAACAGGCCCAGACGAAGGATACTTGTGGTCTTCAGGGATCACTTACTCACTGAATGTGGCTAAATAAAGTCACCAAGCGAGCAGGAAGCATAAGAGGACGGAGGACAGAGATACAGGTTCAAGTCCTTTCACCTCCATTTACTGGTTTTGTAAGCACACGCGGCTGACTCTACCTGAAAGTGTATCGGTGAACACAGTGCTCTCCTTATGGCTTAGTTACCTTGCAAGATTTCTGGAAGCATAATGTAGGGAAGAGACATAGGCTATGTTGTTAACTGTTCTGTTCATAAGGATAGATGGGCAGACAAAAAGATGATTGATTCATAGATAGATAGGTAGACAGACGAAAGATGAAAGATAGATATGTAGGTACGTAGATTGATAGATGAGAGACATCATAGAGAGATGATAGGAAGATAGATAGATAGATAGATACAAAGAAACATAGATATATACATACATAGATACATAGATAGACAGACAGACCGTTAGATAGATAGATACAGATACATATCGATTGACACAAAGCTATTGTTCATAACCAGGAGTTGAATGTTGAATAACATAGCTAAACTACAAACAAAAGGAAGAATGAAATCCAGTTTAAAAAGTGCAGTAAGCAGCCTTAAGAAGAAAACAAGTACTACCATTTGCAATGACGTGGATGGAGCTAGACGGTAGTATGTTCAGAGTAATAGGCCAGGCGGAGAAAGACAATTCCCAAGTGCTTTCACTCATATGTGGATTATAACAACAAAGGAAAACAAAGTCAGCAGACTCACAGAACCCGAGAGTTGACTAAAAGTTACCAAAGGGAAAAGGATTGTGCAGGGTGGGTCTGAAGGGAGGGAAAAGTGTGGGGAGAAAGAATGGGGGCACTAGGATTATCAAGTGTAATGCGTGGGGTCGGGTGTGCATGGGGAGTACTGTACAACACAGAGAAGACTAGTAGAGGTCATATAGCATCTTACTACTCACTGATGGAAAATTACTGTAACGGGTCTGTGGGTCAGACATGGTGAAGGGATCCACAGCATTCAACTACGCTGTTAGACAGCGACTGAAGAGGTTTTTCGGGGGGACTTGGTGAGGGGGGGAGCATAGTAACCTTAATGTTCTTCACGTGATTGTAGATTAATGACAAAAAAATTCTTTAAGTGCAATAAATGTACAGCTCTGAATCATCAGAATAAAAGGTCATGCACTGAGTGCTGCAAACAAAAGACACAGGGTTAAAAGAAGGGATAAAAACTCAAGACACCTACGTGCTTACTTACAGGAGACTCACTTGAGATCCAAGGACACAGACAAACTACAAGCAGGTGTGTGGACAAGTACCTTACACGAGTGAATCTGAAAAACAAACTATCAAACAAATGGATTCTGTTTGAGTCCCCAGAGACGGTCAGCAGAAAATAGCCCTATCTGACCACCGTGAATTATTTTTGTTTGGTTTTAGCAGTTCCCAGCTATAGATTTAGTGGTGCAGCAACATACTTCTCATTTTCTCTCACCTCAACAACTGAGTTGCTGTAATAATAAGCATCTGGGACATTGAAATCAGTGGGTTTTATGATTTCACGACAGAGAAGATCTAATAACCACCTAAAGAGGGAAGTTTGGACACTCAAATAAACACGTCACTCCACAATACACTCTTGGCTCCCAACTGCTCCTGTCTAGAAATTGGTGTTCCTTTCTATTTGACCCTCCGTCCTATCGGCGGTGATCAAGCTGATGTCCTTCAAACATGGTGGTGAGCAAAGCAACAAGTTTACATTTCTGTCGACAACAGGACCAGAGGAATGATACTTGTGGTCTTCAGGGAGAACTTAGTCAATGAATGTGGCTAATTACAGACAGCAAATTAGAATTAGATGTAAGAGGACAGAGGACAGAGACAAGAGTTCAAGTCCCGGCACAACCATTTCCTGGTTTTGTAGGTACACGTGGCCGTCTCGACCTGCAAGGCTCTCGGTGAACCCAGTGCTCTCTCTACAGCCGAGATACTTTGCAGGATTTTTGGAAGCATAGTGAATGAAAGTCACATAGGATATATGGTTAACTGTTCTGTACACAAGGACAGATGGGCAGACAAAAAGATGATTGATTGATTGATAAATAGATAGACAGACAGATAGATAGATATAGGTACATATCGATTAACACAAAGCTACTGCTCATAACCAGGAGAGCAATGGTGAAAGCTCATAGCGAACCTACAAACAAAAAAGAAGAGTGAAATTCAGTTTAAAAAGTGCAGTAAGCAGCCATAAGAAGAAAACAAATCCTAACATTTTCAATAACGTGGATGGAGCTAGAGGGTATTATGCTCAGTCAAATAGGCCAGGTGGAGAAATACATGTACCGAATGATTTCACTCATGTGTGGAGTATGATAACAAAGAAAAACTGAAGGAAAAGACAGCAGCAGTCTCACAGAACCCGAGAGTGGACTAAAAGTTACCAAAGAGAAAGGGACTGGGTAGGGTGAGTGGGAAGAGAGCAATAAGGGCGGGGAAAAAGAATGGGGTCATTAGGATTAGCATGTAAAATGTGTAGGGTGGGGGGTCATGGGTAGGGCTGTACAACACAGAGAAGAAATGTAGTGATTCTACAGCATCTTAGTACTTGCTGACGGACAGTGACTGTAACCGGGATTTGGGGGGGACTTGCTGAAGAGGGTAGACTGGAAAACATAATGTTCTGCATGTGATTGTATATTAATGAGAACAAAGAAAATTTCATACTGATGTAAGAGCACTGCTCTCAAATATCAGAATAAAAGTACAGGCTTTGAGTGCTCCAATCAAAAGACACAGGGTTAGAAGAACTGATGAAAACTCAAGACCACCTACGTGTTCCCTAACTGGAGACTCACTTGAGATCCAAGGACACAGACAACCTACAAGCTGAAGGGGCGTGGACAGGTACCCTATACAAGTGAAACTGAGAAACAAACAAACAAATGGATTCTGTTTGACTCCCCAGAGAGAGTCAGTAGAAAATAGCCCTATCTAGCCACCGTGAATTCTTTTTGTTTGGTTTCAGCAGTGCTCAGGCATATATTTAGTGGTGCAGCAACTTCCTTCTCATTTCCTCTCAACTCAACAACTGAATTGCTGTAATTATATGCGTTTGGGCTTTTAAAATCATTGCTTTTTATGATCACAAATGTAAAGATGTTATAACCACCAAAAGAGGGAAGTTTGGTCCCTCAAATAAACACTTCACTCCACATCACACTCTTTATTCCCAACTGCCCCTGTCCAGAAATAGGTGTTCCTTTATATTTGTCCCTCCACCTATCAGCAGTGATCACTTCGATGTCCCTCAAACATGGATTGGTGCAAAGAACCATGTACACTTTTCTGTCGACAACAGGCCCAGACGAAGGATACTTGTGGTCTTCAGGGATCACTTACTCACTGAATGTGGCTAAATAAAGTCACCAAGCGAGCAGGAAGCATAAGAGGACGGAGGACAGAGATACAGGTTCAAGTCCTTTCACCTCCATTTACTGGTTTTGTAAGCACACGCGGCTGACTCTACCTGAAAGTGTATCGGTGAACACAGTGCTCTCCTTATGGCTTAGTTACCTTGCAAGATTTCTGGAAGCATAATGTAGGGAAGAGACATAGGCTATGTTGTTAACTGTTCTGTTCATAAGGATAGATGGGCAGACAAAAAGATGATTGATTCATAGATAGATAGGTAGACAGACGAAAGATGAAAGATAGATATGTAGGTACGTAGATTGATAGATGAGAGACATCATAGAGAGATGATAGGAAGATAGATAGATAGATAGATACAAAGAAACATAGATATATACATACATAGATACATAGATAGACAGACAGACCGTTAGATAGATAGATACAGATACATATCGATTGACACAAAGCTATTGTTCATAACCAGGAGTTGAATGTTGAATAACATAGCTAAACTACAAACAAAAGGAAGAATGAAATCCAGTTTAAAAAGTGCAGTAAGCAGCCTTAAGAAGAAAACAAGTACTACCATTTGCAATGACGTGGATGGAGCTAGACGGTAGTATGTTCAGAGTAATAGGCCAGGCGGAGAAAGACAATTCCCAAGTGCTTTCACTCATATGTGGATTATAACAACAAAGGAAAACAAAGTCAGCAGACTCACAGAACCCGAGAGTTGACTAAAAGTTACCAAAGGGAAAAGGATTGTGCAGGGTGGGTCTGAAGGGAGGGAAAAGTGTGGGGAGAAAGAATGGGGGCACTAGGATTATCAAGTGTAATGCGTGGGGTCGGGTGTGCATGGGGAGTACTGTACAACACAGAGAAGACTAGTAGAGGTCATATAGCATCTTACTACTCACTGATGGAAAATTACTGTAACGGGTCTGTGGGTCAGACATGGTGAAGGGATCCACAGCATTCAACTACGCTGTTAGACAGCGACTGAAGAGGTTTTTCGGGGGGACTTGGTGAGGGGGGGAGCATAGTAACCTTAATGTTCTTCACGTGATTGTAGATTAATGACAAAAAAATTCTTTAAGTGCAATAAATGTACAGCTCTGAATCATCAGAATAAAAGGTCATGCACTGAGTGCTGCAAACAAAAGACACAGGGTTAAAAGAAGGGATAAAAACTCAAGACACCTACGTGCTTACTTACAGGAGACTCACTTGAGATCCAAGGACACAGACAAACTACAAGCAGGTGTGTGGACAAGTACCTTACACGAGTGAATCTGAAAAACAAACTATCAAACAAATGGATTCTGTTTGAGTCCCCAGAGACGGTCAGCAGAAAATAGCCCTATCTGACCACCGTGAATTATTTTTGTTTGGTTTTAGCAGTTCCCAGCTATAGATTTAGTGGTGCAGCAACATACTTCTCATTTTCTCTCACCTCAACAACTGAGTTGCTGTAATAATAAGCATCTGGGACATTGAAATCAGTGGGTTTTATGATTTCACGACAGAGAAGATCTAATAACCACCTAAAGAGGGAAGTTTGGACACTCAAATAAACACGTCACTCCACAATACACTCTTGGCTCCCAACTGCTCCTGTCTAGAAATTGGTGTTCCTTTCTATTTGACCCTCCGTCCTATCGGCGGTGATCAAGCTGATGTCCTTCAAACATGGTGGTGAGCAAAGCAACAAGTTTACATTTCTGTCGACAACAGGACCAGAGGAATGATACTTGTGGTCTTCAGGGAGCACTTAGTCAATGAATGTGGCTAATTACAGACAGCAAATTAGAATTAGATGTAAGAGGACAGAGGACAGAGACAAGAGTTCAAGTCCCGGCACAACCATTTCCTGGTTTTGTAGGTACACGTGGCCGTCTCGACCTGCAAGGCTCTCGGTGAACCCAGTGCTCTCTCTACAGCCGAGATACTTTGCAGGATTTTTGGAAGCATAGTGAATGAAAGTCACATAGTATATATGGTTAACTGTTCTGTACACAAGGACAGATGGGCAGACAAAAAGATGATTGATTGATTGATAAATAGATAGACAGACAGATAGATAGATATAGGTACATATCGATTAACACAAAGCTACTGCTCATAACCAGGAGAGCAATGGTGAAAGCTCATAGCGAACCTACAAACAAAAAAGAAGAGTGAAATTCAGTTTAAAAAGTGCAGTAAGCAGCCATAAGAAGAAAACAAATCCTAACATTTTCAATAACGTGGATGGAGCTAGAGGGTATTATGCTCAGTCAAATAGGCCAGGTGGAGAAATACATGTACCGAATGATTTCACTCATGTGTGGAGTATGATAACAAAGAAAAACTGAAGGAAAAGACAGCAGCAGTCTCACAGAACCCGAGAGTGGACTAAAAGTTACCAAAGAGAAAGGGACTGGGTAGGGTGAGTGGGAAGAGAGTAATAAGGGCGGGGAAAAAGAATGGGGTCATTAGGATTAGCATGTATAATGTGTAGGGTGGGGGGTCATGGGTAGGGCTGTACAACACAGAGAAGAAATGTAGTGATTCTACAGCATCTTAGTACTTGCTGACGGACAGTGACTGTAACCGGGATTTGGGGGGGACTTGCTGAAGAGGGTAGACTGGAAAACATAATGTTCTGCATGTGATTGTATATTAATGAGAACAAAGAAAATTTCATACTGATGTAAGAGCACTGCTCTCAAATATCAGAATAAAAGTACAGGCTTTGAGTGCTCCAATCAAAAGACACAGGGTTAGAAGAACTGATGAAAACTCAAGACCACCTACGTGTTCCCTAACTGGAGACTCACTTGAGATCCAAGGACACAGACAACCTACAAGCTGAAGGGGCGTGGACAGGTACCCTATACAAGTGAAACTGAGAAACAAACAAACAAATGGATTCTGTTTGACTCCCCAGAGAGAGTCAGTAGAAAATAGCCCTATCTAGCCACCGTGAATTCTTTTTGTTTGGTTTCAGCAGTGCTCAGGCATATATTTAGTGGTGCAGCAACTTCCTTCTCATTTCCTCTCAACTCAACAACTGAATTGCTGTAATTATATGCGTTTGGGCTTTTAAAATCATTGCTTTTTATGATGTTCACAAATGTAAAGATGTTATAACCACCAAAAGAGGGAAGTTTGGTCCCTCAAATAAACACTTCACTCCACATCACACTCTTTATTCCCAACTGCCCCTGTCCAGAAATAGGTGTTCCTTTATATTTGTCCCTCCACCTATCAGCAGTGATCACTTCGATGTCCCTCAAACATGGATTGGTGCAAAGAACCATGTACACTTTTCTGTCGACAACAGGCCCAGACGAAGGATACTTGTGGTCTTCAGGGATCACTTACTCACTGAATGTGGCTAAATAAGGTCACCAAGCGAGCAGGAAGCATAAGAGGACGGAGGACAGAGATACAGGTTCAAGTCCTTTCACCTCCATTTACTGGTTTTGTAAGCACACGCGGCTGACTCTACCTGAAAGTGTATCGGTGAACACAGTGCTCTCCTTATGGCTTAGTTACCTTGCAAGATTTCTGGAAGCATAATGTAGGGAAGAGACATAGGCTATGTTGTTAACTGTTCTGTTCATAAGGATAGATGGGCAGACAAAAAGATGATTGATTCATAGATAGATAGGTAGACAGACGAAAGATGAAAGATAGATATGTAGGTACGTAGATTGATAGATGAGAGACATCATAGAGAGATGATAGGAAGATAGATAGATAGATAGATACAAAGAAACATAGATATATACATACATAGATACATAGATAGACAGACAGACCGTTAGATAGATAGATACAGATACATATCGATTGACACAAAGCTATTGTTCATAACCAGGAGTTGAATGTTGAATAACATAGCTAAACTACAAACAAAAGGAAGAATGAAATCCAGTTTAAAAAGTGCAGTAAGCAGCCTTAAGAAGAAAACAAGTACTACCATTTGCAATGACGTGGATGGAGCTAGACGGTAGTATGTTCAGAGTAATAGGCCAGGCGGAGAAAGACAATTCCCAAGTGCTTTCACTCATATGTGGATTATAACAACAAAGGAAAACAAAGTCAGCAGACTCACAGAACCCGAGAGTTGACTAAAAGTTACCAAAGGGAAAAGGATTGTGCAGGGTGGGTCTGAAGGGAGGGAAAAGTGTGGGGAGAAAGAATGGGGGCACTAGGATTATCAAGTGTAATGCGTGGGGTCGGGTGTGCATGGGGAGTACTGTACAACACAGAGAAGACTAGTAGAGGTCATATAGCATCTTACTACTCACTGATGGAAAATTACTGTAACGGGTCTGTGGGTCAGACATGGTGAAGGGATCCACAGCATTCAACTACGCTGTTAGACAGCGACTGAAGAGGTTTTTCGGGGGGACTTGGTGAGGGGGGGAGCATAGTAACCTTAATGTTCTTCACGTGATTGTAGATTAATGACAAAAAAATTCTTTAAGTGCAATAAATGTACAGCTCTGAATCATCAGAATAAAAGGTCATGCACTGAGTGCTGCAAACAAAAGACACAGGGTTAAAAGAAGGGATAAAAACTCAAGACACCTACGTGCTTACTTACAGGAGACTCACTTGAGATCCAAGGACACAGACAAACTACAAGCAGGTGTGTGGACAAGTACCTTACACGAGTGAATCTGAAAAACAAACTATCAAACAAATGGATTCTGTTTGAGTCCCCAGAGACGGTCAGCAGAAAATAGCCCTATCTGACCACCGTGAATTATTTTTGTTTGGTTTTAGCAGTTCCCAGCTATAGATTTAGTGGTGCAGCAACATACTTCTCATTTTCTCTCACCTCAACAACTGAGTTGCTGTAATAATAAGCATCTGGGACATTGAAATCAGTGGGTTTTATGATTTCACGACAGAGAAGATCTAATAACCACCTAAAGAGGGAAGTTTGGACACTCAAATAAACACGTCACTCCACAATACACTCTTGGCTCCCAACTGCTCCTGTCTAGAAATTGGTGTTCCTTTCTATTTGACCCTCCGTCCTATCGGCGGTGATCAAGCTGATGTCCTTCAAACATGGTGGTGAGCAAAGCAACAAGTTTACATTTCTGTCGACAACAGGACTAGAGGAATGATACTTGTGGTCTTCAGGGAGCACTTAGTCAATGAATGTGGCTAATTACAGACAGCAAATTAGAATTAGATGTAAGAGGACAGAGGACAGAGACAAGAGTTCAAGTCCCGGCACAACCATTTCCTGGTTTTGTAGGTACACGTGGCCGTCTCGACCTGCAAGGCTCTCGGTGAACCCAGTGCTCTCTCTACAGCCGAGATACTTTGCAGGATTTTTGGAAGCATAGTGAATGAAAGTCACATAGTATATATGGTTAACTGTTCTGTACACAAGGACAGATGGGCAGACAAAAATATGATTGAATGATTGATAAATAGATAGACAGACAGATAGATAGATATAGGTACATATCGATTAACACAAAGCTACTGCTCATAACCAGGAGAGCAATGGTGAAAGCTCATAGCGAACCTACAAACAAAAAAGAAGAGTGAAATTCAGTTTAAAAAGTGCAGTAAGCAGCCATAAGAAGAAAACAAATCCTAACATTTTCAATAACGTGGATGGAGCTAGAGGGTATTATGCTCAGTCAAATAGGCCAGGTGGAGAAATACATGTACCGAATGATTTCACTCATGTGTGGAGTATGATAACAAAGAAAAACTGAAGGAAAAGACAGCAGCAGTCTCACAGAACCCGAGAGTGGACTAAAAGTTACCAAAGAGAAAGGGACTGGGTAGGGTGAGTGGGAAGAGAGTAATAAGGGCGGGGAAAAAGAATGGGGTCATTAGGATTAGCATGTATAATGTGTAGGGTGGGGGGTCATGGGTAGGGCTGTACAACACAGAGAAGAAATGTAGTGATTCTACAGCATCTTAGTACTTGCTGACGGACAGTGACTGTAACCGGGATTTGGGGGGGACTTGCTGAAGAGGGTAGACTGGAAAACATAATGTTCTGCATGTGATTGTATATTAATGAGAACAAAGAAAATTTCATACTGATGTAAGAGCACTGCTCTCAAATATCAGAATAAAAGTACAGGCTTTGAGTGCTCCAATCAAAAGACACAGGGTTAGAAGAACTGATGAAAACTCAAGACCACCTACGTGTTCCCTAACTGGAGACTCACTTGAGATCCAAGGACACAGACAACCTACAAGCTGAAGGGGCGTGGACAGGTACCCTATACAAGTGAAACTGAGAAACAAACAAACAAATGGATTCTGTTTGACTCCCCAGAGAGAGTCAGTAGAAAATAGCCCTATCTAGCCACCGTGAATTCTTTTTGTTTGGTTTCAGCAGTGCTCAGGCATATATTTAGTGGTGCAGCAACTTCCTTCTCATTTCCTCTCAACTCAACAACTGAATTGCTGTAATTATATGCGTTTGGGCTTTTAAAATCATTGCTTTTTATGATGTTCACAAATGTAAAGATGTTATAACCACCAAAAGAGGGAAGTTTGGTCCCTCAAATAAACACTTCACTCCACATCACACTCTTTATTCCCAACTGCCCCTGTCCAGAAATAGGTGTTCCTTTATATTTGTCCCTCCACCTATCAGCAGTGATCACTTCGATGTCCCTCAAACATGGATTGGTGCAAAGAACCATGTACACTTTTCTGTCGACAACAGGCCCAGACGAAGGATACTTGTGGTCTTCAGGGATCACTTACTCACTGAATGTGGCTAAATAAAGTCACCAAGCGAGCAGGAAGCATAAGAGGACGGAGGACAGAGATACAGGTTCAAGTCCTTTCACCTCCATTTACTGGTTTTGTAAGCACACGCGGCTGACTCTACCTGAAAGTGTATCGGTGAACACAGTGCTCTCCTTATGGCTTAGTTACCTTGCAAGATTTCTGGAAGCATAATGTAGGGAAGAGACATAGGCTATGTTGTTAACTGTTCTGTTCATAAGGATAGATGGGCAGACAAAAAGATGATTGATTCATAGATAGATAGGTAGACAGACGAAAGATGAAAGATAGATATGTAGGTACGTAGATTGATAGATGAGAGACATCATAGAGAGATGATAGGAAGATAGATAGATAGATAGATACAAAGAAACATAGATATATACATACATAGATACATAGATAGACAGACAGACCGTTAGATAGATAGATACAGATACATATCGATTGACACAAAGCTATTGTTCATAACCAGGAGTTGAATGTTGAATAACATAGCTAAACTACAAACAAAAGGAAGAATGAAATCCAGTTTAAAAAGTGCAGTAAGCAGCCTTAAGAAGAAAACAAGTACTACCATTTGCAATGACGTGGATGGAGCTAGACGGTAGTATGTTCAGAGTAATAGGCCAGGCGGAGAAAGACAATTCCCAAGTGCTTTCACTCATATGTGGATTATAACAACAAAGGAAAACAAAGTCAGCAGACTCACAGAACCCGAGAGTTGACTAAAAGTTACCAAAGGGAAAAGGATTGTGCAGGGTGGGTCTGAAGGGAGGGAAAAGTGTGGGGAGAAAGAATGGGGGCACTAGGATTATCAAGTGTAATGCGTGGGGTCGGGTGTGCATGGGGAGTACTGTACAACACAGAGAAGACTAGTAGAGGTCATATAGCATCTTACTACTCACTGATGGAAAATTACTGTAACGGGTCTGTGGGTCAGACATGGTGAAGGGATCCACAGCATTCAACTACGCTGTTAGACAGCGACTGAAGAGGTTTTTCGGGGGGACTTGGTGAGGGGGGGAGCATAGTAACCTTAATGTTCTTCACGTGATTGTAGATTAATGACAAAAAAATTCTTTAAGTGCAATAAATGTACAGCTCTGAATCATCAGAATAAAAGGTCATGCACTGAGTGCTGCAAACAAAAGACACAGGGTTAAAAGAAGGGATAAAAACTCAAGACACCTACGTGCTTACTTACAGGAGACTCACTTGAGATCCAAGGACACAGACAAACTACAAGCAGGTGTGTGGACAAGTACCTTACACGAGTGAATCTGAAAAACAAACTATCAAACAAATGGATTCTGTTTGAGTCCCCAGAGACGGTCAGCAGAAAATAGCCCTATCTGACCACCGTGAATTATTTTTGTTTGGTTTTAGCAGTTCCCAGCTATAGATTTAGTGGTGCAGCAACATACTTCTCATTTTCTCTCACCTCAACAACTGAGTTGCTGTAATAATAAGCATCTGGGACATTGAAATCAGTGGGTTTTATGATTTCACGACAGAGAAGATCTAATAACCACCTAAAGAGGGAAGTTTGGACACTCAAATAAACACGTCACTCCACAATACACTCTTGGCTCCCAACTGCTCCTGTCTAGAAATTGGTGTTCCTTTCTATTTGACCCTCCGTCCTATCGGCGGTGATCAAGCTGATGTCCTTCAAACATGGTGGTGAGCAAAGCAACAAGTTTACATTTCTGTCGACAACAGGACCAGAGGAATGATACTTGTGGTCTTCAGGGAGCACTTAGTCAATGAATGTGGCTAATTACAGACAGCAAATTAGAATTAGATGTAAGAGGACAGAGGACAGAGACAAGAGTTCAAGACCCGGCACAACCATTTCCTGGTTTTGTAGGTACACGTGGCCGTCTCGACCTGCAAGGCTCTCGGTGAACCCAGTGCTCTCTCTACAGCCGAGATACTTTGCAGGATTTTTGGAAGCATAGTGAATGAAAGTCACATAGTATATATGGTTAACTGTTCTGTACACAAGGACAGATGGGCAGACAAAAAGATGATTGATTGATTGATAAATAGATAGACAGACAGATAGATAGATATAGGTACATATCGATTAACACAAAGCTACTGCTCATAACCAGGAGAGCAATGGTGAAAGCTCATAGCGAACCTACAAACAAAAAAGAAGAGTGAAATTCAGTTTAAAAAGTGCAGTAAGCAGCCATAAGAAGAAAACAAATCCTAACATTTTCAATAACGTGGATGGAGCTAGAGGGTATTATGCTCAGTCAAATAGGCCAGGTGGAGAAATACATGTACCGAATGATTTCACTCATGTGTGGAGTATGATAACAAAGAAAAACTGAAGGAAAAGACAGCAGCAGGCTCACAGAACCCGAGAGTGGACTAACAGTTACCAAAGAGAAAGGGACTGGGTAGGGTGAGTGGGAAGAGAGTAATAAGGGCGGGGAAAAAGAATGGGGTCATTAGGATTAGCATGTATAATGTGTAGGGTGGGGGGTCATGGGTAGGGCTGTACAACACAGAGAAGAAATGTAGTGATTCTACAGCATCTTAGTACTTGCTGACGGACAGTGACTGTAACCGGGATTTGGGGGGGACTTGCTGAAGAGGGTAGACTGGAAAACATAATGTTCTGCATGTGATTGTATATTAATGAGAACAAAGAAAATTTCATACTGATGTAAGAGCACTGCTCTCAAATATCAGAATAAAAGTACAGGCTTTGAGTGCTCCAATCAAAAGACACAGGGTTAGAAGAACTGATGAAAACTCAAGACCACCTACGTGTTCCCTAACTGGAGACTCACTTGAGATCCAAGGACACAGACAACCTACAAGCTGAAGGGGCGTGGACAGGTACCCTATACAAGTGAAACTGAGAAACAAACAAACAAATGGATTCTGTTTGACTCCCCAGAGAGAGTCAGTAGAAAATAGCCCTATCTAGCCACCGTGAATTCTTTTTGTTTGGTTTCAGCAGTGCTCAGGCATATATTTAGTGGTGCAGCAACTTCCTTCTCATTTCCTCTCAACTCAACAACTGAATTGCTGTAATTATATGCGTTTGGGCTTTTAAAATCATTGCTTTTTATGATGTTCACAAATGTAAAGATGTTATAACCACCAAAAGAGGGAAGTTTGGTCCCTCAAATAAACACTTCACTCCACATCACACTCTTTATTCCCAACTGCCCCTGTCCAGAAATAGGTGTTCCTTTATATTTGTCCCTCCACCTATCAGCAGTGATCACTTCGATGTCCCTCAAACATGGATTGGTGCAAAGAACCATGTACACATTTCTGTCGACAACAGGCCCAGACGAAGGATACTTGTGGTCTTCAGGGATCACTTACTCACTGAATGTGGCTAAATAAAGTCACCAAGCGAGCAGGAAGCATAAGAGGATGGAGGACAGAGATACAGGTTCAAGTCCTTTCACCTCCATTTACTGGTTTTGTAAGCACACGCGGCTGACTCTACCTGAAAGTGTATCGGTGAACACAGTGCTCTCCTTATGGCTTAGTTACCTTGCAAGATTTCTGGAAGCATAATGTAGGGAAGAGACATAGGCTATGTTGTTAACTGTTCTGTTCATAAGGATAGATGGGCAGACAAAAAGATGACTGATTCATAGATAGATAGGTAGACAGACGAAAGATGAAAGATAGATATGTAGGTACGTAGATTGATAGATGAGAGACATCATAGAGAGATGATAGGAAGATAGATAGATAGATAGATACAAAGAAACATAGATATATACATACATAGATACATAGATAGACAGACAGACCGTTAGATAGATAGATACAGATACATATCGATTGACACAAAGCTATTGTTCATAACCAGGAGTTGAATGTTGAATAACATAGCTAAACTACAAACAAAAGGAAGAATGAAATCCAGTTTAAAAAGTGCAGTAAGCAGCCTTAAGAAGAAAACAAGTACTACCATTTGCAATGACGTGGATGGAGCTAGACGGTAGTATGTTCAGAGTAATAGGCCAGGCGGAGAAAGACAATTCCCAAGTGCTTTCACTCATATGTGGATTATAACAACAAAGGTAAACAAAGTCAGCAGACTCACAGAACAAGAGAGTTGACTAAAAGTTACCAAAGGGAAAAGGATTGTGCAGGGTGGGTCTGAAGGGAGGGAAAAGTGTGGGGAGAAAGAATGGGGGCACTAGGATTATCATGTGTAATGCGTGGGGTCGGGTGTGCATGGGGAGTACTGTACAACACAGAGAAGACTAGTAGAGGTCATATAGCATCTTACTACTCACTGAAGGACCGCGACTGTAACGGGGTCTGTGTGGGGGGACACGGTGAAGGGTTCGACAGCGTCCAACTACGCTGATCCACAGCGACTGGAGAGGTTTTTCAGGGGGACTTGGTAAGGGGAGGAGCATAGTAAACATAATGTTCTCCACGTGATTGTAGACTAATGATTAAAAAGAATTCTTTAAGTGCAATATGTGCACAGCCCTGAATCATCAGAATAAAAAGTCAGGCACTGAGTGCTGCAAACAAAAGAAACAGGGTTGAAAGAAGGAATGAAAACTCAAGACACCTACGTCCTTACTTACAGGAGACTCATTTGAGATCCAAGGACACAGACAAACTACAAGCCGAATGTGTGTGGACAAGTACCCTACACGAGTGAAACAGAAAAACAAACAATCAAACAAATGGATTCTGTTTGAGTCCCCAGAGACAGTCAGCAGAAAATACTCCTCTCTGGCCACCGTGAATTCTTCCTGTTTGGTTTCAGCAGTTCCCAGCCATAGATTTCGTGGTGCAGCAACAGACTTCTCATTTTCTCTAAACTCAACAAATGAGTTGCTGTAATAATAAGCATCTGGGCCTTTGAAATCTGTGGGTTTTATGACGTTCACGAATGTGAAGATCTAATAACCACCTAAAGAGGGAAGTTTGGACCCTGAAATAAACACGTCACTCCACAATACACTCTTAGCTCCCAACTGCTCCTCTCTAGAAATTGGTGTTCCTTTTTATTTGACCCACCGTCCTATCGGCGGTGAATACGCTGATGTCCTTCAAACATGGTTCTGAGCAAAGTAACGAGTTTACTTTTCTGTCGACCACAGGCCCAGAGGAACGATACGTGTGGTCTTCAGGGAGCACTTAGTCAATGAATGTGGCTGAAAACAGACAGCAATTTAGAAGGAGATGAAAGAGGACAGAGGATAGAGACATGGGTTCAAGTCCCTGCACAACAATTTCCTGGTTTTGTAGGTACACGAGTTCAACTCGACCAGCAAGTGTCTCAGTGATCCCAGTGCTCTCTCTACAGCCGAGATACTTTGCAGGATTTTTGGAAGCATAGTGAATGAAAGTCACATAGGATATATGGTTAACTGTTCTGTACACAAGGACAGATGGGCAGACAAAAAGATGATTGATTGGTTGATAAATAGATAGACAGACAGATAGATAGATATAGGTACATATCGATTAACACAAAGCTACTGCTCATAACCAGGAGAGCAATGGTGAAAGCTCATAGCGAACCTACAAACAAAAAAGAAGAGTGAAATTCAGTTTAAAAAGTGCAGTAAGCAGCCATAAGAAGAAAACAAATCATATCATTTTCAATGACGTGGATGGAGCTAGAGGGTATTATGTTCAGTCAAATAGGCCAGGTGGAGAAATACATGTACCGAATGATTTCACTCATGTGTGGAGTATGATAACAAAGAAAAACTGAAGGAAAAGACAGCAGCAGGCTCACAGAACCCGAGAGTGGACTAACAGTTACCAAAGAGAAAGGGACTGGGTAGGGTGAGTGGGAAGAGAGTAATAAGGGCGGGGAAAAAGAATGGGGTCATTAGGATTTGCATGTATAATGTGTAGGGTGGGGGGTCATGGGTAGGGCTGTACAACACAGAGAAGACATATAGTGATTCTACAGCATCTTAGTACATGCTGACGGACAGCGACTGTAACTGGAATTTGGGGTGAACTTGGGGAAAGAGGAAGACTGGAAAACATAATGTTCTGCATGTGATTGTATATTAATGAGAACAAAAAAAATTTCAAAGTGTAGTAAGAGCACAGCTCTCAAATATCAGAATAAAAGTACAGGCTTTGAGTGCTCCAATCAAAAGACACAGGGTTAGAAGAATTGATGAAAATTCAAGACCAACTATGTTCTCCCTAACTGGAGACTCACTTGAGATCCAAGGACACAGACAACATAAAAGCTGAAGGGGCGTGGACAGGTACCCTATACAAGTGAAACTGAGAAACAAACAAACAAATGGATTCTGTTTGAGTCCCCAGAGAGAGTCAGTAGAAAATAGCCCTATCTAGCCACCGTGAATTCTTTTTGTTTGGTTTCAGCAGTGCTCAGGCATATATTTAGTGGTGCAGCAACTTCCTTCTCATTTCCTCTCAACTCAACAATTGAATTGCTGTAATTATATGCGTCTGGGCTTTAAATATCATTGCTTTTTATGATGTTCACAAATGTAAAGATGTTATAACCACCAAAAGAGGGAAGTTTGGTCCCTCAAATAAACACTTCACTCCACATCACACTCTTTATTCCCAACTGCCCCTGTCCAGAAATAGCTGTTCCTTTATATTTGTCCCTCCACCTATCAGCAGTGATCACTCCGATGTCCCTCAAACATGGAGGGGTGCAAAGACCAAGTACACTTTTCTGTCGACAACAGGCCCAGACGAAGGATACTTGTGGTCTTCAGGGATCACTTACTCACTGAATTTGGCTAAATAAAGTCACCAAGCGAGCAGGAAGCATAAGAGGACGGAGGACAGAGATACGGGTTCAAGTCCTTTCACCTCCATTTACTGGTATTGTAAGCACACGCGGCTGACTCTACCTGAAAGTGTATCGGTGAACACAGTGCTCTCCTTATGGCTTAGTTACCTTGCAAGATTTCTGGAAGCATAATGTAGGGAAGAGACATAGGCTATGTTGTTAACTGTTCTGTTCATAAGGAAAGATGGGCAGACAAAAAGATGATTGATTCATAGATAGATAGGTAGACAGACGAAAGATGAAAGATAGATATGTAGGTACGTAGATTGATAGACGAGAGACATCATAGAGAGATGATAGGAAGATAGATAGATAGATAGATACAAAGAAACATAGATATATACATACATAGATACATAGATAGACAGACAGACCGTTAGATAGATAGATACAGATACATATCGATTGACACAAAGCTATTGTTCATAACCAGGAGTTGAATGTTGAATAACATAGCTAAACTACAAACAAAAGGAAGAATGAAATCCAGTTTAAAAAGTGCAGTAAGCAGCCTTAAGAAGAAAACAAGTACTACCATTTGCAATGACGTGGATGGAGCTAGACGGTAGTATGTTCAGAGTAATAGGCCAGGCGGAGAAAGACAATTCCCATGTGGTTTCACTCATATGTGGATTATAACAACAAAGGAAAACAAAGTCAGCAGACTCACAGATCCCGAGAGTTGACTAAAAGTTACCAAAGGGAAAAGGATTGTGCAGGGTGGGTCTGAAGGGAGGGAAAAGTGTGGGGAGAAAGAATGGGGGCACTAGGATTATCATGTGTAATGCGTGGGGTCGGGTGTGCATGGGGAGTACTGTACAACACAGAGAAGACTAGTAGAGGTCATATAGCATCTTACTACTCACTGAAGGACCGCGACTGTAACGGGGTCTGTGTGGGGGGACACGGTGAAGGGTTCGACAGCGTCCAACTACGCTGATCCACAGCGACTGGAGAGGTTTTTCAGGGGGACTTGGTAAGGGGAGGAGCATAGTAAACATAATGTTCTCCACGTGATTGTAGACTAATGATTAAAAAGAATTCTTTAAGTGCAATATGTGCACAGCCCTGAATCATCAGAATAAAAAGTCAGGCACTGAGTGCTGCAAACAAAAGAAACAGGGTTGAAAGAAGGAATGAAAACTCAAGACACCTACGTCCTTACTTACAGGAGACTCATTTGAGATCCAAGGACACAGACAAACTACAAGCCGAATGTGTGTGGACAAGTACCCTACACGAGTGAAACAGAAAAACAAACAATCAAGCAAATGGATTCTGTTTGAGTCCCCAGAGACAGTCAGCAGAAAATACTCCTCTCTGGCCACCGTGAATTCTTCCTGTTTGGTTTCAGCAGTTCCCAGCCATAGATTTCGTGGTGCAGCAACAGACTTCTCATTTTCTCTAAACTCAACAAATGAGTTGCTGTAATAATAAGCATCTGGGCCTTTGAAATCTGTGGGTTTTATGACGTTCACGAATGTGAAGATCTAATAACCACCTAAAGAGGGAAGTTTGGACCCTGAAATAAACACGTCACTCCACAATACACTCTTAGCTCCCAACTGCTCCTCTCTAGAAATTGGTGTTCCTTTTTATTTGACCCACCGTCCTATCGGCGGTGAATACGCTGATGTCCTTCAAACATGGTTCTGAGCAAAGTAACGAGATTACTTTTCTGTCGACCACAGGCCCAGAGGAACGATACGTGTGGTCTTCAGGGAGCACTTAGTCAATGAATGTGGCTGAAAACAGACAGCAATTTAGAAGGAGATGAAAGAGGACAGAGGATAGAGACATGGGTTCAAGTCCCTGCACAACAGTTTCCTTGTTTTGTAGGTACACGCGTCCAACTTGTCCTGCAAGTGTCTCAGTGAACCCAGTGCTCTCTCTACAGCCGAGATACTTTGCAGGATTTTTGGAAGCATAGTGAATGAAAGTCACATAGGATATATGGTTAACTGTTCTGTACACAAGGACAGATGGGCAGACAAAAAGATGATTGATTGGTTGATAAATAGATAGACAGACAGATAGATAGATATAGGTACATATCGATTAACACAAAGCTACTGCTCATAACCAGGAGAGCAATGGTGAAAGCTCATAGCGAACCTACAAACAAAAAAGAAGAGTGAAATTCAGTTTAAAAAGTGCAGTAAGCAGCCATAAGAAGAAAACAAATCATATCATTTTCAATGACGTGGATGGAGCTAGAGGGTATTATGTTCAGTCAAATAGGCCAGGTGGAGAAATACATGTACCGAATGATTTCACTCATGTGTGGAGTATGATAACAAAGAAAAACTGAAGGAAAAGACAGCAGCAGGCTCACAGAACCCGAGAGTGGACTAACAGTTACCAAAGAGAAAGGGACTGGGTAGGGTGAGTGGGAAGAGAGTAATAAGGGCGGGGAAAAAGAATGGGGTCATTAGGATTTGCATGTATAATGTGTAGGGTGGGGGGTCATGGGTAGGGCTGTACAACACAGAGAAGACATATAGTGATTCTACAGCATCTTAGTACATGCTGACGGACAGCGACTGTAACTGGAATTTGGGGTGAACTTGGGGAAAGAGGAAGACTGGAAAACATAATGTTCTGCATGTGATTGTATATTAATGAGAACAAAAAAAATTTCAAAGTGTAGTAAGAGCACAGCTCTCAAATATCAGAATAAAAGTACAGGCTTTGAGTGCTCCAATCAAAAGACACAGGGTTAGAAGAATTGATGAAAATTCAAGACCAACTATGTTCTCCCTAACTGGAGACTCACTTGAGATCCAAGGACACAGACAACATAAAAGCTGAAGGGGCGTGGACAGGTACCCTATACAAGTGAAACTGAGAAACAAACAAACAAATGGATTCTGTTTGAGTCCCCAGAGAGAGTCAGTAGAAAATAGCCCTATCTAGCCACCGTGAATTCTTTTTGTTTGGTTTCAGCAGTGCTCAGGCATATATTTAGTGGTGCAGCAACTTCCTTCTCATTTCCTCTCAACTCAACAATTGAATTGCTGTAATTATATGCGTCTGGGCTTTAAATATCATTGCTTTTTATGATGTTCACAAATGTAAAGATGTTATAACCACCAAAAGAGGGAAGTTTGGTCCCTCAAATAAACACTTCACTCCACATCACACTCTTTATTCCCAACTGCCCCTGTCCAGAAATAGCTGTTCCTTTATATTTGTCCCTCCACCTATCAGCAGTGATCACTCCGATGTCCCTCAAACATGGAGGGGTGCAAAGACCAAGTACACTTTTCTGTCGACAACAGGCCCAGACGAAGGATACTTGTGGTCTTCAGGGATCACTTACTCACTGAATTTGGCTAAATAAAGTCACCAAGCGAGCAGGAAGCATAAGAGGACGGAGGACAGAGATACGGGTTCAAGTCCTTTCACCTCCATTTACTGGTATTGTAAGCACACGCGGCTGACTCTACCTGAAAGTGTATCGGTGAACACAGTGCTCTCCTTATGGCTTAGTTACCTTGCAAGATTTCTGGAAGCATAATGTAGGGAAGAGACATAGGCTATGTTGTTAACTGTTCTGTTCATAAGGAAAGATGGGCAGACAAAAAGATGATTGATTCATAGATAGATAGGTAGACAGACGAAAGATGAAAGATAGATATGTAGGTACGTAGATTGATAGACGAGAGACATCATAGAGAGATGATAGGAAGATAGATAGATAGATAGATACAAAGAAACATAGATATATACATACATAGATACATAGATAGACAGACAGACCGTTAGATAGATAGATACAGATACATATCGATTGACACAAAGCTATTGTTCATAACCAGGAGTTGAATGTTGAATAACATAGCTAAACTACAAACAAAAGGAAGAATGAAATCCAGTTTAAAAAGTGCAGTAAGCAGCCTTAAGAAGAAAACAAGTACTACCATTTGCAATGACGTGGATGGAGCTAGACGGTAGTATGTTCAGAGTAATAGGCCAGGCGGAGAAAGACAATTCCCATGTGGTTTCACTCATATGTGGATTATAACAACAAAGGAAAACAAAGTCAGCAGACTCACAGATCCCGAGAGTTGACTAAAAGTTACCAAAGGGAAAAGGATTGTGCAGGGTGGGTCTGAAGGGAGGGAAAAGTGTGGGGAGAAAGAATGGGGGCACTAGGATTATCATGTGTAATGCGTGGGGTCGGGTGTGCATGGGGAGTACTGTACAACACAGAGAAGACTAGTAGAGGTCATATAGCATCTTACTACTCACTGAAGGACCGCGACTGTAACGGGGTCTGTGTGGGGGGACACGGTGAAGGGTTCGACAGCGTCCAACTACGCTGATCCACAGCGACTGGAGAGGTTTTTCAGGGGGACTTGGTAAGGGGAGGAGCATAGTAAACATAATGTTCTCCACGTGATTGTAGACTAATGATTAAAAAGAATTCTTTAAGTGCAATATGTGCACAGCCCTGAATCATCAGAATAAAAAGTCAGGCACTGAGTGCTGCAAACAAAAGAAACAGGGTTGAAAGAAGGAATGAAAACTCAAGACACCTACGTCCTTACTTACAGGAGACTCATTTGAGATCCAAGGACACAGACAAACTACAAGCCGAATGTGTGTGGACAAGTACCCTACACGAGTGAAACAGAAAAACAAACAATCAAGCAAATGGATTCTGTTTGAGTCCCCAGAGACAGTCAGCAGAAAATACTCCTCTCTGGCCACCGTGAATTCTTCCTGTTTGGTTTCAGCAGTTCCCAGCCATAGATTTCGTGGTGCAGCAACAGACTTCTCATTTTCTCTAAACTCAACAAATGAGTTGCTGTAATAATAAGCATCTGGGCCTTTGAAATCTGTGGGTTTTATGACGTTCACGAATGTGAAGATCTAATAACCACCTAAAGAGGGAAGTTTGGACCCTGAAATAAACACGTCACTCCACAATACACTCTTAGCTCCCAACTGCTCCTCTCTAGAAATTGGTGTTCCTTTTTATTTGACCCACCGTCCTATCGGCGGTGAATACGCTGATGTCCTTCAAACATGGTTCTGAGCAAAGTAACGAGATTACTTTTCTGTCGACCACAGGCCCAGAGGAACGATACGTGTGGTCTTCAGGGAGCACTTAGTCAATGAATGTGGCTGAAAACAGACAGCAATTTAGAAGGAGATGAAAGAGGACAGAGGATAGAGACATGGGTTCAAGTCCCTGCACAACAGTTTCCTTGTTTTGTAGGTACACGCGTCCAACTTGTCCTGCAAGTGTCTCAGTGAACCCAGTGCTCTCTCTACAGCCGAGATACTTTGCAGGATTTTTGGAAGCATAGTGAATGAAAGTCACATAGGCTATATGGTTAACTGTTCTGTACAAAAGGACAGATGGGCAGACAAAAAGATGATTGATAGATTGATAAATAGATAGACAGACAGATAGATAGATATAGGTACATATCGATTAACACAAAACTACTGCTCATAACCAGGAGAGCAATGGTGAAAGCTCATAGCGAAACTACAAACAAAAAAGAAGAGTGAAATTCAGTTTAAGAAGTGCAGTAAGCAGTCATAAGAAGAAAACAAATCCTATCATTTTCAATATCATGGATGGAGCAAGAGGGTATTATGCTCAGTCAAATAGGCCAGGTGGAGAAATACATGTACCAAATGATTTCACTCATGTGTGGAGTATGATAACAAAGAAAAACTGAAGGAAAAGACAGCAGCTGTCTCACAGAACCCGAGAGTGGACTAACAGTTACCAAAGAGAAAGGGACTGGGTAGGGTGAGTGGGAGGAGTGTAATAAGGGCGAGGAAAAAGAATGGGTTCATTAGGATTAGCATGTATAATGTGTAGGGTGGGGGGGGTCATGGGTAGGGCTGTACAACACAGAGAAGACATGTAGTGATTCTACAGCATCTTAGTACATGCTGACGGACAGCGACTGTAACTGGGATTTGGGGTGGACTTGTTGAAGGAGGAAGACTGGAAAATATAATGTTCTGCATGTGATTGTATATTAATGAGAACAAAAAAAATTTCAAAGTGCAGTAAGAGCATAACTCTCAATTATCATAATAAAAGTACAGGCTTTGAGTGCTCCAATCAAAAGACACAGGTTTAGAAGAACTGATGAAAACTCAAGACCACCTATGTGCTCCATTACTAGAGACTCACTTGAGATCCAAGGACACAGACAACCTACAAGCTGAACGGGCGGGGACAGGTACCCTATACAAGTGAAACTGAGAAACAAACAAACAAATGGATTCTGTTTGAGTCCCCAGAGAGAGTCAGTAGAAAATAGCCCTTTCTAGCCACCGTGAATTCTTTTTGTTTGGTTTCAGCAGTGCTCAGGCATAGATTTCGTGGTGCAGCAACTTCCTTTTCATTTACTGTCACCTCAACAACTGAATTGTTGTAATAATATGTGTCTGGGCTTTTAAAATCATTGCTTTTTATGATGTTCACAAATGTAAAGAAGTTATAACCACCAAAAGAGGGAAATTTGGTCTCTCAAATAAACACTTCACTCCACAGCACACACTTTGTTCCCAACTGCTCCTGTCCAGAAATAGGTGTTCCTTTATATTTCTCCCTCCACCTATCAGCAGTGATCACGATGATGTCCCTAAAACATGGTGGTGTGCAAAGAACCAAGTACACTTTTCTGTCGACAACAGGCCCAGACGAAGGATACTTGTTGTCTTCAGGGATCACTTACTCACTGAATGTGGCTAAATAAAGTCACCATGCGAGCAGGAAGCATAAGAGGCCGGAGGACAGAGATACGGGTTCAAGTCCTTTCACCTCCATTTACTATTTTTGTAAGCACACGTGGCTGACTCTACCTGAAAGTGTTTCGGTGAACACAGTGCTCTCCTTATGGCTTAGTTACCTTGCAAGATTTCTGGAAGCATAATGTAGGGAAGAGACATAGGCTATGTTGTTAACTGTTCTGTTCATAAGGATAGATGAGCAGACAAAAAGATGATTGATTCATAGAGAGATAGAGTAGACAGACGAAAGATGAAAGATAGATATGTAGGTACGTAGATTGATAGATGAGAGACATCATAGAAAGATGATAGGAAGATATATAGATAGATACAAAGAAACATAGATATATACATACATAGTTACATAGATAGACAGATAGACCGTTAGATAGATAGATACAGATACATATCGATTGACACAAAGCTATTGTTCATAACCAGGAGTTGAATGGTGAATAACATAGCTAATCTACAAACAAAAAGGAAGAATGAAATCCAGTTTAAAATTGCAGTAAACAGCCTTAAGATGAAAACAAGTACTACCATTTGCAATGACGTAAATGGAGCTAAATGGTAGTATGTTCAGAGAAATAGGCCACGCGGAGAAAGACAAGTACCAAGTGTTTTCACTCATGTGTGGATTATAACAACAAAGAAAACTGAAGGAATACAAAGTCAGCAGACTCACAGAACCCGAGAGTTGACTAAAAGTTACCAAAGAGAAAAGGACTGGGCAGGGTGGCTCTGAAGGGAAGGAAAAGTGTGGGGAGAAAAAATGGGGGCACTAGGATTAGCATGTATAATGCGTGGGGTCGGGTGTGCATGGGGAGTACTGTACAACACCGAGAAGACTTGTAGGGAACATATACCATCTTACTTCTCACTGATGGCAGCATCTGTAACGGGGTCTGCGGGTGGGGACATGGTGAAAGGGTCTACAGCATCCAACTATGCTGATCGTCAGTGGCTGAAGAGGTTTTTCGGGGGGACTTGGTAAGGGGCAGAGCAGAGTAATCATAATGTTCTCCACGTGACTGAAGATAAATGATAAAAAAATTCTTTAAGTGCAATAAGTGCACACTTTGAATCATCAGAATAAAATGTCAGGCACTGAGTGCTGCAAACAAAAGACACAGGGTTAAAAGAAGGGATGAAAACTAAAGACACCTACGTGCTTACTTAAAGGAGACTCACTTGAGATCCAAGGACACAGAAAAACTACAAGCCGAACGTGTGAAGACAAGAACCCTACACGAGTGAAACTGAAAAACAAAAAATCAAACAAATGGATTCTGTTTGAGTCCTCAGATACAGTCAGCAGAAAATAGCCCTCTCTGGCCACCGTGAATTGTTTTTGTTTGGTTTCAGCAGTTCCCAGCCATAGATTTAGTGGTGCAGCAACATACTTCTCAATTTCTCTCACCTCAACAACTGAGTTGCTGTAATAATAAGCATCTGGGCCTTTGAAATCAGTGGGTTTTATGATGTTCAAGAATGTGAACATCTAATAACCACCTAAAGAGGGATGTTTGGACACTCAAATAAACACGTCACTCCTCAAAACACTCTTAGCTGACAACTGCTCCTGTCTAGAAATTGTTGTTCCTATTTATTTGACCCCCGTCCTATCGACGGTGATTACGCTAATGTCCTACAAACATGGTGGTTAGCAAACCAACGAGTTTACTTTTCTGTCGACAACAGGCCCAGAGGAATGATACTTGTGGTCTTCAGGGAGCACTTAGTTAATGAATGTGGCTAAATACAGACAGCAAGTTAGAAGGAGATGAAAGAGGACAGAGGTAGAGACACGGGTTCAAGTCCTGGAAAAACCATTTGCTGGTTTTGTAGGTACACGCGGCCGACTCGACCTGCAAGTGTGTCGGTGAACCCACTGCTCTCTCTACAGCCGAGATACTTCGCAGGATTTTTGGAAGTATAGTGTAGGAAAGTGACATAGGATATATGGTTAACTGTTCTGTACACAATTACAGATGGGCAGACAAAAAGATGATTGATTGATTGATAAATATATAGACAGACAGAGAGATAGATATAGGTACATATCTATTAACACAAAGCTACTGCTCATAACCAGGAGAGCAATTGTGAAAGCACATAGCGAAACTACAAACAAAAAGAAGAGTGAAATCCAGATTAAAAAGTGCAGTAAGCAGCCATAAGAAGAAAACAAATCCTATCATTTTCAATAACGTGGATGGAGCTAGAGGGTATTATGCTCAGTCAAATAGGCCAGGTGGAGAAATACATGTACCAAATGATTTCACTCATGTGTGGAGTATGATAACAAAGAAAAACTGAAGGAAAAGACAGCAGCAGACTCACAGAAACCGAGAGTGGACTAACAGTTACCAAAGAGAAAGGTACTGGGTAGGGTGAGTGGGAAGGGAGTAATAAGGGAGGGGAAAATAATGGGGTCATTAGGATTAGCATGTATAATGTGTAGGGTGGGGGGTCTTGGGTAGGTATGTACAACAGAGAGAAGACATGTAGTGATTCTACAGCATCTTAGTACATGCTGAGAGACAGCGACTGTAACTGGGATTTAAGGGGGACTTGGTGAATGGGGTAGAATAGTAAACATAATGTTCCGCATGTGATTGTATTTAATGAGAACAAAAAAATTTCAAAGTGCAGTATGAGCACAGCTCTCAAATATCAGAATAAAAGTACAGGGTTTGAGTGCTCCAATCAAAAGACACAGGTTTAGAAGAACTGATGAAAACTCAAGACCACCTACGTGCTCCCTTACTGGAGACTCACTTGAGATCCAAAGGCACAGACAAACAACAAGCTGAATGGGCGCGGACAGGTAACCTATACAAGTGAATCTGAGAAACAAAGAAACAAATGGTTTCTGTTTGAGTACCCAGAGACAGTCACTAGAAAATAGTCCTATCTAGCCACCGTGAATTCTTTTTGTTTGGTTTCAGCACTGCCCAGGTATAGATTTAGTGGTACTGCAATGTCCTTCTCATTTATTCTCACCTCAACAAATGATTGGCTGTAAAAATGTGCGTCTGGGCTTTTGAAATCAGTGGGTTTTATGATGTGCACCATTGCAAAGAAGTAATAACCACATAAAGAGGGAAGTTTGGACACACAAACAAACATGTCTCTCAACAACACACAATTTGCTCCCAAATGATCCTGTCTAGAAATAGGTGTTCCTTTTTATTTTTCCCTCCTCCTCTCAGCGGTGATCACGCCGATGTCCCTCAAACATGGTGTTGAGTAAAAAACCATGTATACTCTTCTGTCTACAACAGGCCCAGAGGAAGGATACTTGTGGTCTTCAGTGAGCACTTAGTCAATGAATGTGGCTAAATAGAGCTGGCAAGCTAGAAGGAGGCAAAAGAGGACAGAGGACAGAGACACAGGTTCAAGTCCCTGCACAACCATTCCCTGGTTTGGTAGGTACACGCGGCCGAATCGACCTGCAAGTGTCTCAGTGAACCCAGTGCTCTCCCTGCAGCCTAGATAACTTGCAGGATTTTTGTAAGCATAATGTAGGAAAGTGATATAGGATATATGGTTAACTGTTCTGTACACAAGGACAGATGTGCAGACAAAAAGATGATTGATTGATTGATAGATAGATAGACAGATAGATAGATATAGGTACATATCGATTAATACAAAGCTACTGCTCATAACCAGGAGAGCAATGGTGAAAGAACATAGCGAAACTACAAACAAAGAAGATGAATTAAATCCAGTTTAAAGAGTGCAATAAGCAAACATAAGAGGAAAACAATCCTATCATTTGCAATAACGTGGATGGATCTAGAGGGAATTATGCTCAGTCAAATAGGCCAGGCAGAGAAATACATGTTCCAAATGATTTCACTCATGTGTGGAGTATGATAACAAAGAAAAACTGAAGGAAAAGACAGCAGCAGACTCACAGAACTCGAGAGTGGACTAACAGTTACCAAAGAGAAAGGGACTGAGTAGGGTTTGTGGGAAGGGAGTAATAAGGGTGGGGAAAAAGAATGGGGGCATTAGGATTAGCATGTATAATATGTAGGGTGAGGTGTCATGGGTAGGGTTGTACAACACAGAGAAGACAATTATTGATTCTACAGCATCTTAGTACATGCTGACAGACAGCGACTGTAACTGGGATTTGGGGGGGACTTGGTGAAGGGGGTAGACTAGTAAACATAATATTCTGCATGTGATTGAATATTATGAGAGCAAAGAATATTTCTAAGTGCAGTAAGAGCACAGCTCTCAAATATCAGAATCAAAGTACAGGCTTTCACAGCTCCAATCAAAAGACACAGGGTTAGAAGAACTGATGAAAACTCAAGAACAACTACGTGCTCCCTTACTGGAGACTCACTTGAGATCCAAAGGCGCAGACAAAATAAAAGCTGAAGGGGTGGGGACAGGTATCCTATACAAGTGAATCTGAGAAACAAAGAAACAAATGCATTCTGTTTGAGTGCCCAGAGACAGTCACAAGAAAATTGTCCTATCTAGCCTCCTTGAATTCTTTTTGTTTGGTTTCAGCAGTGCCCAGGTATAGAATTAGTGGTACTGCAATGTCCTTGTCAATTTTTCTCATCTCAACAAATGAATTGCTGTAATAATATGCATCTGGGCTTTTGAAATCAGTTAGTTTTATGATGTTCACGATTGTAAGGATGTAATAACCACATAAAGAGGGAAGTTTGGACACTCAAACAAACACGTCTCTCCACAACACACACTTTGCTCCCAAATGATCCTGTCTGGAAACAGATGTTCCTTTTTATTTGTCCCTCCTCCTATCAGCGGTGATCACGCCGATGTCCCTCAAACATGGTGTTGAGTAAAATACCATGTATACTCTTCTGTCTACAACAGGCCCAGAGGAAGGATACTTGTGGTCTTCAGTGAGCACTTAGTCAATGAATGTGGCTAAATACAGTTAGCAAGTGAGAAGGAGGTAAAAGAGAACAGAGGACAGATAAACGGGTTCAATTTCCTGCAACACCATTTACTGGTTTTGTAAGCAAATGAGACTGTCTCGACCTGCAAGTGTCTCGGTGAACCCAGTGCTCTCCCTACAGCCTAGACACCTTGCAGGATTTTTGGAAGCATAATGTAGGAAAGTGACATAGACAATGTGGTTAACGGTTCTATACACAAGGTCAGATGGGCAGACAAAATGATTGATTGATTGATAGATAGACAGATATATAGGTAGATAGACAGACAGATTGATAGATATAGTTACATATCAATTAACACAAAGCTACCGCTCATAACCAAGAGAGCAACGGTGAAAGCACACAGCGAAACTACAAAGAAAAAAGAATGAAATCCAGTTTAAAAAGTGCTGTAAGCAATCATAGGAAGAAAACAAATCCTGTCATTTGCTATAACGTGGATGGAGCTAGACTGTATTATGCTCAGTAAAATAGGCCAGGCGGAGAAATGCATGTACCAAATGATTTCCCTCATGAGTGGAGTATGATAACAAAGAAAAACTGAAGGAAAAAACAGCAGCAGACTCACAGAACCCGAGAGTGGACTAACAGTTAGCCAAGGGAAAGGGACTGGGCAGGGGGGGTTGTGAAGGGTGTAATAATTGCGTCGAGAAATAACGGGGACTTTAGTATTAGCATGTATAATGTGTGGGGTGTGGGGAGCATGGGGAGGGCTGGAGAACATAGAGAAGACAGGTAGTGATTCTAGAGCATCTTACTACTCACTGACGGACAGCAACTGTAAACGGGTGTGTGTGTGCTGAAATGGTGAAGAGGTCTACAGCATCCAACTACTCTGATGGACAGCGACTGTAACGTGGATTTTGGGGGGACTTGGTTTACTTGCTAATCATAATGTTCTTCGAGTGATTGTAGATTAATTATAAGAAAAAAAGTTCTTAAGTGCAATAAGGACACAGCTCTAAATTGTCAGAATAAATGGACAAGCTCTGAGTGCTCCAATCAAAAGACACAGGGATAAAAGAAGGGAAGAAAACTCAAGACCACCTACGTGCTCCCTTACAGGAGACTCACTTCAGATCCAAGGACGAAGACAAACTATAAGTTGAGGTGGTGGGGACAGGTCCCCAAGACAAGTGAAACAGAAAAAAAAAAAGAAAAAAGATATGCTGATGGAATTAAAGATGGCGGCTCACGTGAGACGGGGGCGGAAACCTCCTCCAAAACCGAAAGCACATACATACGTACTGTATGGAAATAGAACAACTACAACAAATCCTGGAAGAGCAGCAGGGAAGAACGCTGCTGCGACAGGCTGGCACCTAAAGTAGAAGGGTGACGTATAGCCCTGGAGATGTGCTCTAGGAGCACGAACCTACCGTACACGTGCTGCCTTCTGGAGTATCGGTGGGGTTGGAAAGCAAAGACAGGTAGAAGACTTCGAGGGACTTGAGATTCCAGGCTCTTGTGGGAGAACCCAGGTATCCACATCCGGCCGCTGTGGGAAAAAGAAAGGCAGACAGCCTGAGAGAATTCCTAACAGCGAGAGAACTGCTAAAGGGGCAAGGCCCTCACAGGGCATGCCGCTCAGGAGAAAGGACAGAAACTGCCCAGATGCACTCTGCCTGGCAGGCGGGGGAGCTTTCAGGAGCTCCGGCGTTTCATTCCCCTGGCTGGCCTCGCAGCTCCGAGGTCCCTTACCGTGCTGTAACTAGTACACGGCCTGCTTTCCTGCCGGCGCTGGCATGCGAAACGGCCAACCGCACCTACATCAGCTTCTCCCTGCATGCTCCACAAACTAGCCCTGGCAGTGGAGACAGGCACTGCGTCCGGGAAGCAGGAAAGACCTCTTTTGTCCCAGCGGGGGTGGGCACCGACACCGCTCCCCTGGGACCTCTGCCATCCCCCCAAGGGCTTAGCATCTCCAGACATTAAAGCTTCTGGGAGCTAGAGGGCGCCACCTACAAATATGAACCTTCAAAGAAACCTGGTAATTGGACTCAAATCAATCTTCATGAGAAAGAGATCTCAAAATAAACATCAGGAGCATGCTCAGGGAGCTACAGAAAATAAAATTGTCACTGTCTCTCGAGCGCAATTCTCTCTCTCTCTCTCACTCCTGGGAGCGCTGCTGAGGCCCTGTCCTGAGAGGGGTGCTGCAACAGCCAAGCAGGAATGGCACAGCTCTCTGGTAAACCATGGCCGGTGCCAGTACAGTCCCACACAGGCTTTGACTGAACTGGAAACGGGGGACGCCGCACTTCTAACTCTGCAGGAAAGACAACAGTGCCGCATGCTAGCCTTCACATCAATGGCTAGAGGCTAAGAGGCTGCACCTATACGAGGTGAAGTCAACACCCCGGGCTTCAACTCCTTGGCAATCTTTTTTCCCTATGTCCCTTGAAGGCAGCACATGGAAAGATGCATCCTACCAGTCTCCACAAAACTTCACCTCTCAGATTTACGCAAGATGTTCCCGCATCACAGCTTCTCCTCTTTGTTCCTGTTTTCTTGGCTGGTTGGTGATCTGGAAAAAAAAATTATTCAGATTTGGAATGAAGTGGTAGGGGGTTTAGAAAGATTCTGTTTGACCAACATAAGTAGAACCAAAAGACATCCTTCAGTATGGGAGAATATATTCACTGATGACATACTTGATAAGGTCTTGCCATGCAAAACATGTATCAAGAGCTCACGAACCTCAACACACAAAAAGCATATGAATACAATTACAAAATGGGCAGTGGATCTTAACAGAAACTTCTCCACAGAAGCAATTTCAGGTGGCCGTCAGGCACATGAAAAGACGCTCCACATCGATAACCATCAGAGAAAAGCACATTAAAACCACAATGGGGTATCACCTCACACCAGTTAGGATGGCCACCACCCGAAAGACAGACAACAACAGATGTCGTTTAGAGTGTGGAAAAAGGGGTACCCTCCTACACTGCTGGTGGGAATGTCAGTCAGCTCAACCATTGTGGAAAGCAGTATGGAGGTTCCCCAAAAAAACAAAAAACAGAAGTACCATTTGTCCCAGGAATTCCTCTCCTAGGAATTTACCCTAAGACTGCAGGAGCCCAGTTTGAAAGGGACAGGAGAACCCCTATGTTGATCGCAGCACTATTTACAATACCCAAGAAATGGAAGCAACCTAAGTGTCCATCAGGAGATGAATGGATAAAGAAGAGGTGGTACATACACACTATGGAATATCAGTAAGCCATAAGAAGAAAGCAAATCCTACCACCATTTGCAACAACACGGAAGGAGCTAGAGGATGTTATGCTCAGTGAAATTAGCCAAGTGGGGAAAGACAAGTATCCTAGGATTTCACTCCTCTGTGAGGTATGAGAACAAAGCAAAAACGGGAAGGAACAAAACAGGAGCAGACTCACAAAACCCAAGAATGGACTAGCAGTTTCAAAAGGGAAAGGTACCTGGGAGGATGGGTGGGAAGATACGGATATGGGGGTAAAAGGGGCATTATGACCTGCACATATAATGTAGGGGTTGGGTGCCCACGGGAATTGCAGTAAAACACACACAAGACACATAGTGATTCTATAGCATCTTACTACATTGATGGACAGCTACTATATTGGTTTGCGGACTTGATAATGGAGGGGAGGGGTGCAGATGATGAGTCTAGTAACCATAACGTTGCTCATGTTATTGTACATTACTGACACCAAAAAAAAAAAGAGATTCTGTTTGAGTGCCCAGATAGACAGTAGGAAATAGCCCTTCCCGCCACAATTGATGCTGTCTCTTAGGTATTGGCAGTGCCAAGTCATAGATTCAGTGGTATAGCAAGGCCCTTCTCATTTTCTCTCACCTCAACAACTGACTTGCTGTAATAATATGCATCTGGGCATTTGAAATCAGTGGATTTTATGATGTTTACGAATGTAAAGTAGCAATAACCAGATACCGAGGTAAGTTTGGATGCTCAAACGAACATGTCACTCCACAACACACTCTTTGCTCACAACTGCTCCCGCCTAGAACTCGGTGTTCCTTTTTGCCTGTCCCTCCTCCTATCAGCGGTGATGCCAATGTCCCTCAAACATGGTGGTGAGCAAAGCACCAAGTTTACTCTTCTGTCTACAAAAGGCTTGTGGTACAGGTCCTATCAGAGGAAAAGCAGTAGCAGCGGGAGAAACCCCAAAGATGTAGAAATAGAAGATGGTACAGTACAATGAAAACTGACATAAGGGACTTCTGAGACCCATACTTAATTCCTTCAGAGACACGAAAGCAGCCGCCCCCATGCAACAAAACAACACCAATACGGAGAAAGCACAGGCAGAGAACAATAAGAGATCTGGAATCTTACCCCACTGGGCCAGAGAAAGGAGTCATCACAGCAGCAGCAGCTCTAGCATGAGCTGGGGCCTGCCACATATGCTCAGCGCTCATCTCCGTTAAAGATAAGGTTGTGGGTTCGGCTCACCTTGCCTCTCCCTAAGCACCTGGAGGAGAGGCAGATGATAGATAGATAGATGATAGACATGATAGATAGATGATAGTCATGATAGATAGAAAGGAATATATGTAGATAGATAGATAGATAGATAGATAGATAGATAGATAGATAGATAGATAGATAGATAGATAGATAGATAGAAAGATAGATAGATAGAGAGATAGATAAATAGATAGAAGATAGATAGACAGACAGACAGACAGACAGACAGATAGATAGATAGATACAGATACATATCAATTAACAGAAAGCTTTTGCTCATAACCGGGAGATAAATGGTGAAAGCACATAGCGATACTACAAACAAAGAGGAAGAGTGAAATCCCGTTTAAAAAGTACAATAAGCAGCCATAAGAAGAAAACAAATCCTTCCATTTAAGATGATGTGGGTGGAGCTAGACGGTATAATGCTAGGTGAAAAAGACCAGGAGGAGAAAGATAAGTACCAAAAGATTTATCTTATGTGTGGAGTAAAAAAAAAAAAAAAAGATGGAAAAAAAAGCAGCAGAATACCAGAATCCGAGAGTACTCTAACAGATACCAAAGAGAAAAGGACTGGGGCGGGTGGGTGATAAGGGAGGGATAAGGGTGGGAAGAAAGAAAGGGGACATTATAATTAGCATGAATAAGGCATGGGATAGGCTGGTCATGGGGAGGGCTGTACAACACAGAGAAGAAAGTTAGAGATTCTACAGCATATTACTACACGCTGATGGACAGCGACTGTAACGGGGTGTGGGGGGGGACATGGTGAATTAGTCTCCAAAATACAACTACGCAGATGGACACCGACTGTAAGAGGTTTTTGGGGCGAACTTTGTGAAAGGGGGATCCTAGTAATCATAATGTTGTGCATGTGATTGTAGATTAATGATAACAAAAAAAGAATTTTAAAGTGCAATAAGGACACAGCTCTGAATCATCAGTGTAAAAGGACAGGCTTTGAGTGCTCCAAACAAAAGACACAGGTTTAAAAGAAGGGATGAAAACTCAAGAACAACTACGTGCTCCCATACAGGAGACTCACTTGAGATCCAAGGACACAGACAAACTGCAAGCCGAAGGGGTGGGGAGAGGTACCCAACACAAGTGAATCTGTAAAACAAACAATCAGTCAAATGGATTCTGTCTGTGCCCCCGAGACAGTCAGTAGTAAATAGACATATCTGGCCACGTTGAATGCTTTTTCTTTGGTATCAGCAGTGCCCAGCCTGAGATTTAGTGGTGCAGCCATATTCTTCTCATTTTCTCTCAATTCAACAACTGAATTGCTGTAATAATATGGGTCTGCGCCTTTGAAATCAGTGGGTTTTATGATGTCCACGAATGTAAAGAAGTAATAACCATGTAAATAGGGAAGTTTGGACACTCAAATAAACACTTCACTACCCAACACACTCTTCTCTCCCAACTGCTCCTGTCTAGAATCAATGTTACTTTTTATTTGTCCCTCTCTCCTATCAGGGTTTGTCACGCCAAAATCCCTCAAACATGGTGGTGATCAAGCACCAAGTTTACTTTTCTGTTGAAAAATGTCAAAGAGGAATGATACTTGTGGTCTTCAGGGAGCACTTAGTCAATGAATGTGGCTAAATACAGTCAGCAAGTGAGAAGGAGATGAAAGAGGACAGAGGATAGAGACACGGTTACAAGTCCCTGCACCACCATTTCATGGTTTTATAGGTACACTTCTGACTCGACCTGCAAGTGTCTCGGTGAACCCAATGCTCTCCTTATGGCCTAGTTACCTTGCAAGATTTTTGTAAGCATAACGTAGGTAAGGTACATAGTCTATGTTGTTAACTATTCTGCATACAAGGACAGATTTTCAGATAAAAAGATGACTGATTGGTTGAATGATAGATAGATAGACAGGCAGATAGGAAAATATTGGTAAATATCGATTAACACAAAGATATTGCTCATAACTAGGAGAGCAATGGTGAAAGCACATAGCGAAACTACAGACAAAAGAGAAGACAGAAATCCAGTTTGAAAAGTGCAGTAAGCAGCCATAAGAAGAAAACGAATCCTACCATTTGGAACAACGTGGATGGAGCTAGAGAGTACTATGCTCAGTGAAATAGTCCAGGCAAAGAAAGATAAGTACCAAATGATTTCACCCTTGTGTGGAGTATAAAAACAAAGAAAAACTGAAGGAAATGTACAGCAGCAGACTCACAGAAGCCGAGAGTGGACTAACAGTTACCAAAGGGAAAGGGACTGGGCATGGTGGGTGGGAAGGGAGGGATAAGAGCGGGCAGAAATAAAGGGAGCATTAGGATTAGCATTTATACTGTGTGGGGTGGTGGGAGCATGGGGAAGGCTGTGCAACACATAGAAGAGAAGTGTTTCTACAGCATCTTACTACACGCATGTGGACAGCAACTGTAACGGTGTGTGTGGTGGGATACATGGTGAAGATGTCTACAGCATCCAACTACGCTGATGGGCAGCGTCCGTAATGGTTCATTTTGGGGGAACTTGGTGTACTTGGTGATCATAATGATCTTCACGTGATTATAAATTAAAGATAATAAAAAATTTTTTGTAAGTTCAATAAGGACACTGTTCTCAATTGTCAGAATAAAAGGACAGACTCTGAGTGTTCCACTCAAAAGACACAGGGTTAGAGGAAGAGATGAAAACTCAAGAACACATACGTGCTCACTTACTGGAGACTCACTTGAGATCCAAGGACAGACAAACTACAAGCTGAAGGGGTGGGGACAGGTACCCTACAGAAGTGAAACTGAGAAACAAACAAACAAATGGATTCTGTTTGAGGACCAAGAGACAGTCAGTACAAAATAGCCCTATCTAACCACCGTGAATTGTTTTTGTTTGGTTTCAGTAGAGTCAGCCATAGATTTAGTAGTACAGCAAAGTCCACTCATTTTTTATCACCTCAACAACTGAATTGCTGTAATAATATGCATCTTGTCTTTGGAAATCAGTGGGTTTTATAATGTTCTTGAATGTAGAGAAGTAATAACCACCTAAAGAGGGAAGTTTGGAGACTCAAACAAACACGTAACTTCACAACACTCTCATTGCTCCCAAATGCTCCTGTCTAGAAATAGGTGTTCCTTTTTATTTGTCCCTCCTCCTATCAACGGTGCTCCCACCGATATCCCTCAAAGTTGGTGGTGAGCAAAGCACTATGTATACTTTTCTGTCTTCAACAAACCCAGAGGAGGGATACTTGTGGTCTTCAGGGAGCACTTACTAATTGAATGTGGCTAAATACAGTCAGGAAGTGAGAAGAAGTTAAAAGAGGACAGAGGACAGAGATATGGGTGCAAGTCCCTGCAACACCATTTACTGGTTTTGTAAGCACACGTGGCTGACTTGACCTGCAACTGTCTCAATGAACTCAGTGCTCTCCCTACGGCCTAGTTACCTTGCAAGATTTTTGGAAGAATAATACAGGAAAGTGACATAGGCGATGTTGTTAACTGTTCTGTACATAAGGATAGATAGGCAGAAAAAAAGATGACTGATTCATAGATACATAGATGGACAGATAGATAGATGGTAGATGATAGATAGATACATAGATAGAAGAGAGAAATGAGAGAGAGATGATAAGTAGATAAATAGATAGAAAGATAGATACATAGAAAGAAAGATAGAAGGATAGATAGATAGAAAGATAGATGATAGATAGATAGATAGACAGATAGATAGTTAGATAGTAAGAAAGATAGAAGAATGGATAGACAGACAGACAGACAGCAGACAGATAGATAGATAGATAGAAAAAGATACATTTCGATTAACACAAAGCTATTGCTCATAACCAGGAGATCAATGGTGAAAGCACATAGCACAACTACAAACAGAAAGTTAGAATGAATTCCAGTTTAAAAACTGCAGTTAGAAGCCATAAGAAGAAAACAAATGGTACCATTAGCAATGACGTGGATGGAGCAAGACGGTAGTATGCTCAGTGAAATAGGCCAGGTGGAGAAAGACAAGTACCAAATGATTTCACTCATGTGTGGAGTATAACAACAAAGAAAAACTGAAGGGAAAAAACAGCAGGATATTCACATAACCCGAGAGTTGACTAAAAGTTGCCAAAGGTAAAAGGACTGGGCAGGCTGGTTCTGAATGGAGGGATAAGTGCAGGGAGAAAGAATGGGGGCATTAGGATTACCATGTATATTGCGTGGGGTCGCGCGGGACATGGGGAGTGCTGTACAACCCAGAGAAGACTAGTTGAGGTTATATAGCGTCTTACTACTCCATGATTGACAGCGACTGTATCGGTGTCTTTGAAGGGGTACATGGTGAAGGGGTTTAAAGCATCCAAAAATGCTGATGGACAGCGACTTTAAGAGGTTTTTGCTGGTGGACTTGGTTATGGGGGAGCATAGTAAATATAATTTTCTTCACGTGATTGTATATTAATGATAAGAAAAAAAATTTTTTAAGTGCAATAAGGGCACAGCTATGAATCATCAGAATAAAAGGTCAGGCTCTGAGTGCTGCAAACAAAAGACACAGGGTTAAAAGAACGGATGAAAACCCAAGAAACCTACGTGCTTCCTCGCAGGAGAATCACTTGAGATCCAAGGACACAGACAACCTACAAGCTGAAGGTGTGGGGACAAGTACCCTACACGAGTGAAACTGAAAAACAAACAATCAAACAAATGGATTCTGTTTGAGCCCCTAGAGACATTCAGTAGAAAATAGCACTATCTGGCCACCGTGAATTCTTTTTGTTTGTTTGCAGCAAGGCCCAGCCATAGATTTAATGGTGGTGCAACGTCCTTCCATTTTCTCTCATCTCAACAACTGAGTTGCTGTAATAATAAGAATCTGGGCCTTTGAAATCTGTGAGTTTTATGATCTTCCCGAATGTGAAGTAATAACCACCTAAAGAGGGAAGTTTGGACACTCAAATAAACATGTCACTCCACAATACACACTTAGCTCCCAACTGCTCCTGTCTAGATAATGGTGTTCCTTTTTATTTGACCCTCCATCCTATCAGTGGTGTTCACATAGATGTCCTTCAAGCACGGTGGTGATCAAAGCAACAATTTTACGTTTCTGTCGACCTCAGGCCCAGAGGAAGGATACTTGTGGTCTTCAGGGAGCACTTAGTGAATGAATGTGGCTAAATCCAGACAGGAAGTGAGAAGGAGATGAAAGAGGACAGAGGATAGAGACACGGGTTCAAGTCCCTGCACAACCATTTCCTGGTTTTGTAGGTACACTCGGCCGACACGACCCGCAAGTGTCTCGGTGAACCCAGGGCTCTCCCTACAGCCTAGTTACCTTGCAGGATTTTTGGAAGCATAATGTAGGAAAGTGACATAGGATATGTGGTTAACTGTTCTGTACACAAGGACAGATGGGCAGACAGAAAGATGATTGATTGATATATTGATTGATTGATTGATTTATAGACAGATAGATAGATACAGGTTCATGTCGATTAACACAAAGCTATTGCTCATAACCATGAGAGCAACGGTTGAAGCACATAGCGAAACTACAAACGAAAAAGAAGAATAAAATCCAGTTTAAAAAGTGCAGTAAGTAGCCATAAGAAGAAAACAAATCCAATCATTGGCAATAACTTGGATGGAGCTAGAGGGTATTATGCTCAGTCAAATAGGCCAGTCGGAGAAATACATGTACCAAATGATTTAACTCATGTGTGGAGTACGATAATAAACAAAAACTGAAGGAAGAAACAGCAGCATATACACAGTACTCGAGAGTGGACTAAGAGTTACCAAAGAGAAAGGGACTGGGTAGTGTTTGTGGGAAGGGATTGTTAAGGGCGGGGAAAAAGAATTGGGGCATTAGGAATAGCATGAATAATGTGTAGGGTGAAGGGTCATTGGGAGGGCTATACAACACAGAGAAGACAAGTACTGATTCTACAGCATCTTACGACACGCTGACGGACAGCGACTGAAACTGGGATTTGGCGAGGATTTGGTGAAGGGGTTAGACTAGTAAACATATTGTTCTGCATGTGATTGTATATTAATGAGAACAAAAATTTTCAAAGTGCAGTAAGAGCCTAGCTGTCAAATATCAGAATAAAAGTACAGGCTTTCACTGCTCCAATCAAAAGACACAGGGTTAGAAGAACTGATGAAATCTCAAGATCACCTAAGTGCTCCCTGACTGGAGACTCACTTGTGATCCAAGGACACAGACAAACTACAAGCTGAAGGGGCGGGGACAGGTACCCTATACAAGTGAATCTTTGAAACAAAGAAACAAATGGATTCTGTTTGAGACCCCAGAGAAAGTCACTAGAAAATAGTCCTACCTAGCAACCGTGAATTCCTTTTGTTTGTTATCAGCAGTGCCCAGGTATATATTTAGTGGTACTGCAATGTCCTTCTCATTTTTCTCACATCAACAAATGAATTGCTGTAATAATATGCGTCTGGGCATTTGAAATCACTGGGTTTGATGATATCCACGATTGTAAAGAAGTAATAACCACATAAAGAGGGAAGTTTGGACACTCAACCAAACACGTTTCTCCACAACACACACTTTGCTCCCAAATGCTCCTGTCTAGAAATAGGTGTTAATTTTTATTTGTCCCTCCTCCTATCAGTGGTGAACACGCCAATGTCCCTCAAACATGGTGGTGAGTAAAGCACCAAGTATACTTTTCTGTCTACAACAGGCCCAGAGGAAGTATAATTGGGGTCTTCAGTGAGGTCTTAGTCAATGAATGTGGCTAAATACAGTTAGCAAGCGAGAAGGAGATTTAAGAGGACCGAGGACAGAGATACGGGTTCAAGTCCCTGCACCACCATTTACTGGTTTTGTAAGCACACGCGGCTGATTCGATCTGCAATTGTCTCAGTGAGCCCAGTGTTCTCCCTACGGCCTAGTGACCTTGCAATGTTTTTGGAAGCATAATGTAGGGAAGTGACATAGGTGATGTAGTTAACTCTTCTGTACATAAGGATAGATGGACAGACAGAAAGAAGATTGTTTCATAGATAGACAGATAGATAGAAGACAGATGATAGATAGATTATACATGTGACAGATAGAAGACAGGAAGCTACATAGATGGATAGATAGGATAGAGAGATAGAGAGAAGGATATACAGAAAGATAGATAGATATACAGACAGACAGAGCGATAGATAGATACAGATACATATCGATTGACGCAAAGCTGTTGCTCATAACCAGATGAATGGTGAAATCACATAGCTAAACTACAAACAAAAAGGAAGAATGAAATCCAGTTTACAAAGTGCAGTAAGCAGCCATAAGAAGAAATCAAATCCTACCATTTGCAATGACGTGGATGGAGCTAGACAGTAGTATGTTCAGAAAAATAGTTCAGTCGGAGAAAGACAATATCAAATGATATCACTCATGTGTGGAGTATAACAACAAAGAAAAACTGAAGGAAAAAAAAGGCAGGATACTCACAGAACCCGAGAGTTGACTAAAAGTTGAAAAAGGGAAAAGGACTGGGCAGGGTGTTTCTGAATGGAGGGATAAGTGCGGGGAGAAAGAATGGGGTCATTAGGATTACCATGTATATTGCGTGGGGTCTCGCGGGACATTGGGAGAGCTGTACAACACAGAGAAGACTAGTAGAGGTTATATAGCATCTTACTACTCCATGATTGACAGCCATTGTATCGGTGTCTTTGAAGGGGTACATGCTGAAGTTGTTTAAAGCATCCAACTATCCTAGTGGACAGCGACTTTAAGAGGTTTTTGCTGGTGGACTTGGTTAAGGGGGAGCATAGTAAACATAATGTTCTTCACGTGATTGTAGATTAATGATAACAAAAAAATTTTTTAATTGCAATTAGGGCACAGCTCTGAATCATCAGAATAAAATGTCAGGCTCTGAGTGGTGCAAACAAAAGACACAGGGTTAAAAGAACGGATGAAAACTCAAGAATACTATGTGCTTCCTTACAGGAGACTCACTTGAGATCCAAGGACACAGACAAACTACAAGCTGAAGGTGTGGGGACAAGTACCCTACACGAGTGAAACTGAAAAACAAACAATCAAACAAATGGATTCTGTTTGAGCCCCAAGAGACAGTCAGTAGATAATAGTACTCTCTGTCCACCGTGAATTCTTTTTGTTTGTTTTCAGCAAGGCCCAGCCATAGATTTAGTGGTGGAGCAACGTCCTTCTCATTTTGTCTCACCTCAACAACTGAGTTGCTGTAATAATAAGAATCTGGGCCTTTGAAATCTGTGGGTTTTATGATCTTCACGAATGTGATGTAATAACCACCTAAAGAGGGAAGTTTGTACACTCAAATAAACATGTCACTCCAAAATACACTCTTAGCAAACAAACTGCTCCTGTCTAGATATTGTTGTTCCTTTTTATTTGACCCTCAATCCTATCAGTGGTGTTCACATAGATGTCCTTCAAACATGGTGGTGAGCAAAGCAACATGTTTACGTTTCTGTGGACCACAGGCCCAGAGGAAGGATACTTGTGGTCTTCAGGGAGCACTTAGTGAATGAATGTGGCTAAATACAGACAGGAAGTGAGAAGGAGATGAAAGAGGACAGAGGATAGAGACACGGGTTCAAGTCCCTGCACAACCATTTCCTGGTTTTGTAGGTACACTCGGCCGACACGACCCGCAAGTGTCTCGGTGAACCCAGGGCTCTCCCTACAGCCTAGTTACCTTGCAGGATTTTTGGAAGCATAATGTAGGAAAGTGACATAGGATATGTGGTTAACTGTTCTGTACACAAGGACAGATGGGCAGACAGAAAGATGATAGATTGATTGATTGGTTGATTGATAGACAGACAGATAGATAGATACAGGTTCATATCGATTAACACAAAGCTATTGCTCATAACCATGAGAGCAATGGTTGAAGCACATATAAAACTACAAACGAAAAAGAAGAATAAAATCCAGTTTAAAAAGTGCAGTAAGCAGCCATAAGAAGAAAACAAATCCTATCCTTGGCAATAACTTGGATGGAGCTAGAGGGTATTACGCTCAGTCAAATAGGCCAGTCGGAGAAATACATGTACCAAATGATTTAACTCATATGTGGAGCACGATAACAAAGAAAAACTGAAGGAAGAAACAGCAGCATATACACAGTACCCGAGAGTGGACTAAGAGTTACCAAAGAGAAATGGACTCGGTAGTGTTTGTGGGAAGGGATTGATAAGGGCAGGGAAAACGAATGGGGGCATTAGGAATAGCATGAATAATGTGTAGGGTGAAGGGTCATTGGGAGGGCTATACAACACAGAGAAGACAAGTAGAGATTCTAGAGCATCTTACGACACGCTGACGGACAGCGACTGAAACTGGGATTTGGCGAGGACTTGGTGAAGGGGTTAGACTCGTAAACATATTGTTCTGCATGTGATTGTATATTAATGAGAACAAAAAATTTCAAAGTGCAGTAAGAGCCTAGCTATCAAATATCAGAATAAAAGTACAGGCTTTCACTGCTCCAATCAAAAGACACAGTTTTAGAAGAAGTGATGAAAACTCAAGATCACCAAAGTGATCCCTTACTGGAGACTCACTTGTGATCCAAGGACACAGACAAACTACAAGCTGAAGGGGCGGGGACAGGTACCCTATACAAGTGAATCTTTGAAACAAAGAAACAAATGCATTCTCTTTGGGCCCCAGAGAAAGTCACTAGAAAATAGTCCTACCTAGCCACCGTGAATTCCTTTTGTTAGGTATCAGCAGTGCCCAGGTATAGATTTAGTGGTACTGCAATGTCCTTCTCATTTTTCTCACAACAACAAATGAATTGCTGTAATAATATGCGTCTGGGCTTTTGAAATCACTGGGTTTTCTGATATCCACGATTGTAAAGATGTAATAACCACATAAAGAGGGAAGTTTGGACACTCAACCAAACACGTTTCTCCACAACACACACTTTGCTCCCAAATGCTCCAGTCTAGAAATAGGTGTTCCTTTTTATTTGTCCCTCCTCCTATCAGTGGTGAACACGCCAATGTCCCTCAAACATGGTGGTGTGTAAAGCCCCATGTATACATTTCTGTCTACAACAGGCCCAGAGGAATTATACATGGGGTCTTCAGTGAGGACTTAGTCAATGAATGTGGCTAAACACAGTTAGCAAGCGAGAAGGAAGTTTAAGAGGACAGAGGACAGAGACACCGGTTCAAGTCCCAGCATCACCATTTACAGGTTTTGTAAGCACACGTGGCTGATTCGATCTGCAATTGTCTCAGTGAGCCCAGTGCTCTCCCTACGGCCTAGTGACCTTGCAATGTTTTTGAAGCATAATGTAGGGAAGTGACATAGGTGATGTAGTTAACTGTTTTGTACTTAAGGACAGATGGACAGACAGAAAGAAGATTATTTCATAGATAGACAGGTAGATAGATGACAGATGATAGATAGATGATACACGTGATAGATAGAAGACAGGAAGCTAGATAGATGGATCGATAAATAGAGAGGATATATAGAGAGAAAGAAGGATATATAGAAAGATAGATATACAGAGAGACAGCGATAGATAGATACAGATACATATCGATTGACGCAAAGCTGTTGCTCATAACCAGGAGATGAATGGTGAAATCACATAGCTAAACTACAAAAAAAAAGGAAGAATGAAATCCAATTTACAAAGTGCAGTAAGCAGCCATAAGAAGAAATCAAATCCTACCATTTGCAATGACGTGGATGGAGATAGAGAGTAGTATGATCAGAAAAATAGTTCAGTCGGAGAAAGACAATATCAAATGATATCACTCGTGTGGATTATAACAACAAAGAAAAACGGAAGGAAAAAAACAGCAGGATACTCACAGAACCCGAGAGTTGACTAAAAGTTGCCAAAGGGAAAAGAACTGGGCAGGGTGGTTCTGAATGGAGGTATAAGTGCGGGGAGAAAGAATGGGGGCATTAGGATTACCATGTATATTGCGTGGGGTCTCGCAGGACATTGGGAGAGCTGTACAACACAGAAAAGACTAGTAGAGGTTATATAGCATCTTACTACTCCATGATTGACAGCGACTGTATCGTTGTCTTTGAAGGGGAACATGCTGAAGGTGTTTAAAGCATCCAACTATCCTGATGGAAAGCGACATTAAGAGGACTTTGCTGGTGGACTTGGTTAAGGGGGAGCATAGTAAACATAATGTTCTTCACGTGATTGTAGATTAATGATAACAAAAAAATTTTTTAATTGCAATTAGGGCACAGCTCTGAATCATCAGAATAAAATGTCAGGCTCTGAGTGGTGCAAACAAAAGAAACAGGGTAAAAAGAACGGATGAAAACTCAAGAATCCTACGTGCTTCCTTACAGGAGACTCACTTGAGATCCAAGGACACAGACAAACTACAAGCTGAAGGTGTGGGGACAAGTACCCTTCACGAGTGAAACAGAAAATCAAACAATAAAACAAATGGATTCTGTTTGAGCCCCAAGAGACAGTCAGTAGAAAATAGTACTCTCTGTCCACCGTGAATTCTTTTTGTTTGTTTTCAGCAAGGCCCAGCCATAGATTTAGTGGTGGAGCAACGTCCATCTCATTTTGTCTCACCTCAACAACTGATTTGCTGTAATAATAAGAATCTGGGCCTTTGAAATCTGTTTGTTTTATGATCTTCACGAATGTGAAGTAATAACCACCTAAAGAGGGAAGTTTGTACACTCAAATAAACATGTCACTCCAAAATACACTCTTAGCACCCAACTGCTCCTGTCTAGATATTGTTGTTCCTTTTTATTTGACCCTCCATCCTATCAGTGGTGTTCACATAGATGTCCTTCAAACATGGTGGTGAGCAAAGCAACATGTTTACGTTTCTGTGGACCACAGGCCCAGAGGAAGGATACTTGTGGTCTTCAGGGAGCACTTAGTGAATGAATGTGGCTAAATACAGACAGGAAGTGAGAAGTAGATGAAAGAGGACAGAGGATATAGACACGGGTTCAAGTCCCTGCACAACCATTTCCTGGTTTTGTAAGTACACTCGGCCGACACGACCCGCAAGTGTCTCGGTGAACCCAGGGCTCTCCCTACAGCCTAGTTACCTTGCAGGATTTTTGGAAGCATAATGTAGGAAAGTGACATAGGATATGTGGTTAACTGTTCTGTACACAAGGACAGATGGGCAGACAGAAAGATGATAGATAGATTGATTGATTGATTGATAGACAGACAGATAGATAGATACAGGTTCATATCGATTAACACAAACCTATTGCTCATAACCATGAGAGCAACGGTTGAAGCACATAGCGAAACTACAAACGAAAAAGAAGATTAAAATCCAGTTTAAAAAGTGCAGTAAGCAGCCATAAGAAGAAAACAAATCCTATCATTGGTAATAACTTGGATGGTCCTAGAGGGTATTATGCTCAGTGAAAAGGCCAGTCGGAGAAATACATGTACCAAATGATTTAACTCATGGGTGGTGTATGATAACAAAGAAAACCTGAAGGAAGAAACAGCAGCATATACACAGTACCCGAGAGTGAACTAACAGTTACCAAAGAGAATGGGACTGGGTAGTGTTTGTGGGAAGGGATTGATAAGAGCGGGGAAAAAGAATGGGGGCATTAGGATTAGCATGAATAATGTGTAGGGTGAAGGGTCATTGGGAGGGCTGTACAACACACAGAAGACATGTAGTGATTCTAGAGCATCTTACGATATGCTGACGGACAGAGACTGAAACTGGGATTTGGCGAGGACTTGGTGAAGGGGTTAGACTAGTAAACATATTTTTCTGCATATGATTGTATAATAATGAGAATAAAAAAAATTTTAAAGTGCAGTAAGAGCCTAGCTATCAAATATCAGAATAAAAGTAGAGTCTTTCACTGCTAAAATCAAAAGACACAGGGTTAGAAGAACGGATGAAAACTCAAGATCACCTAAGTGCTCCCTTACTGGAGACTCACTTGTGATCCAAGGACACAGACAAACTACAAGCTGAAGGGGCGGGGACAGGTACCCTATACAAGAGAATCTTTGAAACAAAGAAACAAATGGATTCTGTTTGAGTCCCCAGAGATAGTCACTAGAAAATAGTCCTACCTAACCACCGTGAATTCCTTTTGTTTGGTATCAGCAGTGCCCAGGTATAGATTTAGTGGTACTGCAATGTCCTTCTCATTTTTCTCACATCAACAAATGAATTGCTGTAATAATATGCGTCTGGGCTTTTGAAATCACTGGGTTTTATGATATCCACGATTGTAAAGAAGTAATAACCACATAAAGAGGGAAGTTTGGACACTCAACCAAACACGTCTCTCCACAACACACACTTTGATCCCAAATGCTCCTGTCTAGAAATAGGTGTTCCTTTTTATTTGTCCCTCCTCCTATCAGGGGTGAACACGCGAATGTCCCACAAACATGGTGGTGAGTAAAGCACCAATTATACTTTTCTGTATACAACAGGCCCAGAGGAAGTATACTTGGGGCCTTCAGTGAGGACTTAGTCATGAATCTGGCTAAATACATTTAGCAAGCGAGAAGGAGGTTTAAGAGGACCGAGGACAGAGATACGGGTTCAAGTAACTGCACCACCATTTACTGGTTTTGTAAGCACACGTGGCTGATTCGATCGGCAATTGTCTCAGTGAGCCCAGTGCTCTCCATACGGCCTAGTGAACTTGCAATGTTTTTGGAAGCATAATGTAGGGAAGTGACATAGGTGATGTAGTTAACTCTTCTGTACATAAGGATAGATGGACAGACAGAAAGAAGATTGTTTCATAGATAGATAGATAGATGACAGATGATAGATAGATGATACACATGATAGATAGAAGACAGGAAGCTAGATAGATGGATAGATAAATAGAGAGGATAGAGAGATAGAAAGAAGGATATATAGAAAGATAGATAGTTATGCAGACATACAGAGCGATAGATAGATACAGATACATATCGATTGACACAAAGCTGTTGCTCATAACCAGGAGATGAATGGTGAAATCACATAGCTAAACTACAAACAAAAAGGAAGAATGAAATCCAGTTTAAAAAAGTGCAGTAAGCAGCCATAAGAAGAAAACAAATCCTACCATTTGCAATGACGTGGATGGAGCTAGACAGTAGTATGTTCAGAAAAATAGGTCAGGCGGAGAAAGAAAATATCAAATGATATCACTCATGTGTGGAGTATAACAACAAAGAAAAACTGAAGGAAAAAAACAGCAGGATACTAACAGAACCCGAGAGTTGACTAAAAATGCCTAAGGGAAAATGACTGGACAGGGTGGTTCTGAATGGAGGGATAAGTGCGGGGAGAAAGAATGGGGGCATTAGGCTTACCATATATATTGCATGGGGTCGCGTGGGACATGGGGAGTGCTGTACAACACAGAGAAGTCTAGTCGAGGTTATATAGCATCTTACTACTCCATGATTGACTGCGACTGTATCGGTGTCTTTGAAGGGGTACATGCTGAAGGGGTTTAAGCATCCAAATATGCTGATGGACAGCGACTTTAAGAGGTTTTTGCTGGTGGACTTGGATAAGGGGGAGCATAGTAAACATAATGTTCTTCACGTGATTGTAGATTAATGATAACAAAAAAATTTTCTTATGTGTAATAAGGGCACAGCTCTGAATCATCAGAAAAAAAGGTCAGGCTCTGAGTGCTGCAAACAAAAGACACAGGGTTAAAAGAACGGATGAAATCTCAAGAAACCTATGTGCTTCCTTACAGGACACTCACTTGAGATCCAAGGACAGAGACAAACTACAAGCTGAAGGTGTGGGGACAAGTACCCTACACGAGTGAAACTGAAAAACAAACAATCCAACAAATGGATTCTGTTTGAGCCCCCAGAGACAGTCAGTAGAAAATAGCACTATCTGGCCACCGTGAATTCTTTTTGTTTGTTTTCAGCAAGGCCCAGCCATAGATTTAGTGGTGGAGCAACGTCCTCCTCATTTTCTCTCACCTCAACAACTGAGTTTCTGGAAAAATAAGAATCTTGGCCTTTGAAATCTGTGGGTTTTATGATCTTCACGAATGTGAAGAAATAACCACCTAAAGAGGGAAGTTTGGACACTCAAATAAACATGTCACTCCACAATACACTTTTAGCTCCCAACTGCTCCTGTCTAGAAATTGGTGTTCCTTTTCATTTGACCCTCCATCCTATCAGTGGTGTTCACATAGATGTCCTTCAAACATGGTGGTGAGCAAAGCAAGACGTTTACGTTTCTGTGGACCACAGGCCCAGAGGAAGGATACTTGTGGTCTTCAGGGAGCACTTAGTGAATGAATGTGGCTAAATACAGACAGGAAGTGAGAAGGAGATGAAAGAGGACAGAGGATAGAGACACGGGTTCAAGTCCCTGCACAACCATTTCCTGGTTTTGTAGGTACACTCGGCCGACACGACCTGCAAGTGTCTCAGTGTACCCAGTGCACTCCCTACAGCCTATTTACCTTGCAGGATTTTTGGAAGCATAATGTAGGAAAGTGACATAGGATATGTGGTTAACTGTTCTGTACACAAGGACAGATGGGCAGACAGAAAGATGATTGATTGATTGATTGATGATTGATAGACAGACAGATAGATAGATACAGGTTCATATCGATTAACACAAAGCTATTGCTCACAACCATGAGAGCAATGGTTGAAGCACATAGCGAAACTACAAACGAAAAAGAAGATTAAAATCCAGTTTAAAAAGTGCAGAAATCAGCCATAAGAAGAAAACAAATCCTATCATTGGCAATAACTTGGATGGAGCTAGAGGGTATTATGCTCAGTCAAATAGGCCAGTCGGAGAAATACATGTACCAAATGATTTAACTCATGTGTTTAGTACGATAACAAAGAAAAACTGAAGGAAGAAACAGCAGCATATACACAGTACCCGAGAGTGGACTAACAGTTACCAAAGAAAAAGGGCCTGGGTAGTGTTTGTGGGAAGGGATTGATAAGGGCAGCGAAAAAGAATGGGGGCAATAGGATTAGCATGAATAACGTGTAGGGTGAAGGGTCATTGGGAGGGCTATACAGCACAGGGAAGACAAGTAGTGATTCTAGAGCATCTTACGACCCGCTGACGGACAGCGACTGAAACTGGGATTTGGCGAGGACTTGGTGAAGGGGTTAGACTAGTAAACATATTGTTCTGCATGGGATTGTATAATAATGAGAATAAAAAAAATTTCAAAGTGCAGTAAGAGCCTAGCTATCAAATATCAGAATAAAAGTACTGGCTTTCACTGCTCCTATCAAAAGACACAGGGTTAGAAGAACGGATGAAAACTCAAGATCACCTAAGTGCTCCCTTACTGGAGACTCACTTGTGATCCAAGGACACAGACAAACTACAAGCTGAAGGGGCGGGGACAGGTACCCTATACAAGTGAATCTTTGAAACAAAGAAACAAATGGATTCCGTTTGAGTCCCCAGAGACAGTCACTAGAAAATAGTCCTACCTAGCCACCGTGAATTCCTTTTGTTTGGTATCAGCAGTGCCCAGGTATAGATTTAGTGGTACTGCAATGTCCTTCTCATTTTTCTCACATCAACAAATGAATTGCTGTAATAATATGCGTCTGGGCTTTTGAAATCACTGGGTTTTATGATATCCACGATTGTAAAGAAGTAATAACCACATAAAGAGGGAAGTTTGGACACTCAACCAAACATGTCTCTCCACAACACACACTTTTCTCCCAAATGCTCCTGTCTAGAAATAGGTGTTCCTTTTTATTTGTCCCTCCTCCTATCAGTGGTGAACACGCCAATGTCCCTCAAACATGGTGGTGAGTGAAGCACCAAGTATACTTTTCTGTCTACAACAGGCCCAGAGGAAGTATACTTGGGGTCTTCAGTGAGGACTTAGTCAATGAATGTGGCTAAATACTGTTAGCAAGCGAGAAGGAGGTTTAAGAGGACAGAGGACAGAGATACCGGTTCAAGTCCCAGCACCACCATTTACTGGTTTCGTAAGCACACGTAGGCTGATTCGATCTGCAATTGTCTCAGTGAGCCCAGTGCTCTCCCAACAGCCTAGTGACCTTGCAATGTTTTTGGAAGCATAATGTAGGGAAGTGACATAGGTGATGTAGTTAACTCTTCTGTACATAAGGATAGATGGACAGACAGAAAGAAGATTGTTTCATAGATAGATAGATAGATGAGAGATGATAGATAGATGATACACATGATAGATAGAAGACAGGAAGCTAGATAGATGGATAGATAAATAGAGAGGATAGAGAGATAGAAAGAAGGATATATAGAAAGATAGATAGATATGCAGACATACAGAGCGATAGATAGATATAGATACATATCTATTGACACAAAGCTGTTGCTCATAACCAGGAGATGAATGGTGAAATCACATAGCTAAACTACAATCAAAAAGGAAGAATTAAATCCAGTTTTCAAAGTGCAGTAAGCAGCCATAAGAAGAAATCAAATCCTATCATTTGCAATGACGTGGATGGAGCTAGACAGTAGTATGTTCTGAAAAATAGGTCAGGCGGAGAAAGACAATATCAAATGATATCTCTCATGTGTGGAGTATAACAACAAAGGAAAACTGAATGAAAAAAACAGCAGGACACTCACAGAACCCGAGAGTTGACTAAAAGATGCCTAAGGAAAAAGGACTGGGCAGGGTGGTTCTGAATGGAGGGATAAGTGCGGGGAGAAAGAATGTGGGCATTAGGATTACCATGTATATCGCGTTGGGTCGTGCGGGACATGGTGAGTGCTGTACAACACAGAGAAGACTGGTCGAGGTTATATAACATCTTACTACTCCATGATTGACAGCGACTGTATCGGTGTCTTTGAAGGGATACATGCTGAAGGGGTTTAAAGCATCCAACTATGCTGACGGACAGCAACTTTAAGAGATTTTTGCTGGTGGACTTGGTTAAGGGGGAGCATAGTAAACATAATGTTCTTCACGTGATTGTAGATTAATGAAACAAAAAAAATTTTTTAAGTGCACTAAGGGCACAGCTCTGAATCATCAGAATAAAAGGTCAGGTTCTGAGTGCTGCAAACAAAAGACACAGGGTTAAAAGAATGGATGAAAACTCAAGAAACCTACGTGCTTCCTTACAGGAGACTCACTTGAGATTTAAGGACACAGACAAACTACAAGCTGAAGGTTTGGGGACAAGTACCCTACACAAGTGAAACTGAAAAACAAACAATCCAACAAATGGATTCTGTTTGAGCACCCAGAGACAGTCAGTAGAAAATAGCACTATCTGGCCACCATGAATTCTTTTTTGTTTGTTTTCAGCAAGGCCCAGCCATAGATTTAGTGGTGGAGCAACGTCCTTCTCATTTTCTCTCCCCTCAACAACTGAGTTGCTGTAATAATAAGAATCTGGGCCTTTGAAATCTGTGGGTTTTATGATCTTCACGAATGTGAAGTATTAACCACCTAAAGAGGGAAGTTTGGACACTCAAATAAACATGTCACTCCACAATACACTCTTAGCCCCCAAATGCTCCTGTCTAGAAATTCGTGTTCCTTTTGATTTGACCCTCCATCCTATCAGTGGTGTTCACATAGATGTCCTTCAAACATGGTGTTGAGCAAAGCAACAAGTTTACGTTTCTGTCGACCACAGGCCCAGAGGACGGACACTTGTGGTCTTCAGGGAGCACATAGTGAATGTATGTGGCTAAATACAGACAGGAAGTGAAAAGGAGATGAAAGAGGACAGAGGATAGAGACACGGGTTCAAGTCACTGCACAACCATTTCCTGGTTTTGTAGGTACACTCGGCCGACACGAACTGCAAGTGTCTCGGTGAACCCAGTGCTCTCCCTACAGCCTATTTACCTTGCAGGATTTTTGGAAACATAATGTAGGAATGTGACATAGGATATGTGGTTAACTGTTCTGTACACAAGGACAGATGGGCAGTCAGAAATATGATTGATTGATTGATTGATTGATTGATAGACAGATAGATAGATAGATATAGGTTCATATCGATTAACACAAAGCTACTGCTCATAACCATGAGAGCAATGGTTGAAGCACATAGCGAAACTACAAACGAAAAAGAAGAATAAAATCCAGTTTAATATTGCAGAAAGCAGCCATAAGAAGAAAACAAATCCTATCATTGGCAATAACTTGGATGGAGCTAGAGGGTATTATGCTCAGTCAAATAGGCCAGTCGGAGAAATACATGTACCAAATGATTTAACTCATGTGTGGAGTACGATAACAAAGAAAAACTGAAGGAAGAAACAGCAGCATATACACAGTACCCGAGAGTGGACTAACAGTTACCAAAGAAAAAGGGACTGTGTAGTGTTTGAGGGAAGGGATACATAAGGGCGGGGAAAAAGAATGGGGGCATTAGGATTAGCATGAATAATGTGTAGGGTGAAGGGTCATTGGGAGGGCTATACAACACAGAGAAGACAAGTAGTGATTCTAGAGCATCTTACGACACGCTGACGTACAGCGACTGAAACTGGGATTTGGCGAGGACTTGGTGAAGGGGTTAGACTAGTAAACATATTGTTCTGCATGTGATTGTATATTAATGAGAACAAAAAAAATTTCAAAGTGCAGTAAGGCCTAGCTGTCAAATATCAGAATAAAAGTACTGGCTTTCACTGCTCCAATCAAAAGACACAGGGTTAGAAGAACGGATGAAAACTCAAGATCACCTAAGTGCTCACTTACTGGAGACTCACTTGAGATTAAAGGACACAGACAAACTAAAAGCTGAATGGGCGGGGACAGGTACCCTATACAAGTGAAACTGAGAAACAAACAAATGGATTCTGTTTGAGTCCCCAGAGTCAGTAGAAAATAGCCCAATCTAGCCACCATGAATTCTTTTTGCTTTGTTCCAGCAGTGCTCAGGCATAGATTTCGTGGTGCAGCAACTTCTATCTCATTACCTCCCACCTCAACAAATGAATTGCTGTTATAATATGCATCTGCGCTTTTAAAATCATTGCTTTTTATGATGTTCACGAATGTAAAGAAGTAATAACCATCTAAAGAGGGACGTTTGGACCCTCAAATAAATACTTCACTCCACTACACACTCTTATTTCCCAAATGCTCCTGTCCAGAAATAGGTGTTCTTTTATATTTGTCCCTCCACCTATCAGCAGAGATCACTCCGATGTCCCTCAAACATGGTGGTGTGCAAAGAACCAAGTACACTTTTCTGTCGACAACAGGCCCAGACGAAGGATACTTGTGGTCTTCAGGGATCACTTACTCACTGAAAGTGGCTAAATAAAGTCACCAAGCGTGCAGGAAGTATAAGACGACAGAGGACAGAGATACGGGTTCAAGTCCTTTCACATCCATTTACTGGTTTTGTAAGCACACGCGGCTGACTCTACCTGAAAGTATATCGGTGAACACAGTGCTCTCCTTATGGCTTAGCTACCTTGCAAGATTTCTGGAAGCATAATGTAGGAAAGAGACATAGGCTATGTTGTTAACTGTTCTGTACAGAAGGATAGATGGGCAGACAAATAGGTGATTGATACATAGATAGATAGGTAGACAGACGACAGATGAAAGAAAGATTGATAGGTACATAGACCGATAGATTATAGACATCATAGATAGATGATAGGAAGATAGATAGATAGATAGAAAGATAGATCCATAGATTCATACATACATATTTACATACATAGATACATAGATAGAACGTTAGATAGATAGATACAGATACATATCGATTGACACAAAGCTATTGTTCATAAATAGGAGTTGAATGTTGAATAACATAGCTAATCTACAAACAAAAAGGAAGAATGAAATCCAGTTTAAAATTGCAGTAAGCAGCCTTAAGAAGAAAACAAACACTACCATTTGCAATGACGTGGATGGAGCAAGACGGTAGTACGTTTAGAGAAATAGGCCAGGTGGAGAAAGACAAGTACCAAGTGATTTCACTCATGTGTGGAGTAAAACAACAAAGAGAAACTGAAGGAAAAAAACAGCAGCACTCTCACAGAATCCGAGAGTTGACTAAAAGTTACCAAAGGGAAAAGGACTAGGCAGGGTGAGTCTGAAGGGAGGGATAAATGTGGGGAGAAATAATAGTGGTAATTGGGATTAGCATGAATAATGCGTTGGGTATGGTGTGCATGGGGAGTACTGTACAACACAGGGAAGACTAGTAGAGATCATATAGCATCTTACTACTCACTGATGGAAAATTACTGTAACGGGTCTCTGTGGGCGGACATGGTGAAGGGATCCACAGCATTCAACTACGCTGATAGACAGCGACTGAAGAGGTTTTTCGGGGGGACTTGGTGAGGGCGGGAGCATAGTAACCATAATGTTTTTCACGTGATTGTAGACTAATGACAAAAAAATTCTTTAAGTGCAATAAATGTACAGCTCTGAATCATCAGAATAAATGGTCATGCACTGAGTGCTGCAAACAAAAGACAGAGGGTTAAAAGAAGGAATAAAAACTCAAGACACCTACGTGCTTACTTACAGGAGACACACTTGAGATCCAAAAACACAGGCAAACTACAAGCAGGTGTGTGGACAAGTACCTTACACGAGTGAATCTGAAAAACAAACTATCAAACAAATGGATTCTGTTTGAGTCCCCAGAGACGGTCAGCAGAAAATAGCCCTATTTGACCACCGTGAATTATTTTTTTTTGGTTTCATCAGTTCCCAGCGATAGATTTAGTGGTGCAGCAACATACTTCTCATTTTCTCTCACCTCAACAACTGAGTTGCTGTAATAATAAGCATCTGGGCCATTGAAATTAGTGGGTTTTATTATTTCACGACTGAGAAGATCTAATAACCACCTAAAGAGGGACGTTTGAACACTCAAATAAACACGTCACTCCACAATACACTCTTGGCTCCCAACTTCTCCTGTCTAGCAATTGGTGTTCCTTTCTAATTGACCCTCCGTCCTATCGGCGGTGATCACGCTGATGTCCTTCAAACATGGTGGTGAGCAAAGCAACAAGTTTACTTTTCTGTCGACAACAGGCCCAGAGGAATGATACTTGTGGTCTTCAGGGAGCACTTAGTCAATGAATGTGGCTAATTACAGACAGCAAATTAGAAGGAGATGAAAGAGGACAGAGGACAGAGACAAGGGTTCAAGTCCCGGCACAACCATTTCCTGGTTTTGTAGGTACACGTGGCCGTCTCGACCTGCAAGGCTCTCGGTGAACCCAGTGCTCTCTCTACAGCCTAGATACTTTGCAAGATTTTTGGAAGCATAGTGTAGAAAGTGATATAGGATATGTGGTTAACTGTTCTGTACACAAGGACAGATGGGCAGACAAAAAGTTGATTGATTGATTGATAATTAGATAGACAGACAGATAAATCGATATAGGTACACATCGACTAACACAAAGCTACTGCTCATTACCAGGAGAACAATGGTGAAAGCACATAGCGAAACTACAAACAAAAAAGAAGAATGAAATCCAGTTTAAAAAGTGCAGTAAGCAGCCATAAGAAGAAAACAAATCCTATCATTTGCAATAACGTGGATGGAGGTAGAGGGTATTATGCTCAGTCAAACAGGCCAGGCGGAGAAATACATGTACCAAATGATTTCACTCATGTGTGGAGTATGATAACAAAGAAAAACTGAAGGAAAAGACAGCAGCAGACTCACAGAACCCGAGAGTGGACTAACAGTTACCAAAGAGAAAGGGACTGGGTAGCGTTTGTGGGAAGGGAGTAATAAGGGCGAGGAAAAAGAATGGGGGCATTAGGATTAGCATGTATAATGTGTAGGGTGGGGGGTCATGGGTAGGGCTGTACAACACAGAGAAGACATGTAGTGATTCTACAGCATCTTAGTACATGCTGACGGACAGCGACTGTAACTGGGATCTGGGGGGGACTTGCTGAAGAGGGTAGACTGGAAAACATAATGTTCTGCATGTGATTGTATATTAATGAGAACAAAGAAAATTTCAAACTGATGTAAGAGCACTGCTCTCAATTATCAGAATAAAAGTACAGGCTTTGAGTGCTCCAATCAAAAGACACAGGGTTAGAAGGACTGAAGAAATCTCAAGACTACCTACGTGCTCCCTTTCTGGAGACTCACTTGAGATCCAAGGACACAGACAAACTACAAGCTGAAGGATCAGGGACAGGTACCCTGTACAAGGGAAACTGAGAAACAAACAAACAAATGGATTCTGTTTGAGTCCCCAGAGAGAGTCAGTAGAAAATAGCCCAATCTAGCCACCGTGAATTCTTTTTGTTTTGTTTCAGCAGTGCCCAGGCATAGATTTCGTGGTGCAGCAACTTCCTTCTCATTTCCTCCCACCTCAACAAATGAATTGCTGTAATAATAGGCGTCTGCGCTTTTGAAATCATTGCTTTTTATGATGTTCACGAATGTAAAGAAGTAATAACCATTTAAAAGAGGGACGTTTGGCCCATCAAATAAACACTTCACTCCACTACACACTCTTATTTCCCAAATGCTCCTGTCCAGAAATAGGTGTTCCTTTATGTTTGTCCCTCCACCTATCAGCAGTGATCACACCGATGTCCCTCAAACATGGTGGTGTGCAAAGAACCAAGTACACTTTTCTGTTGACAACAGGCCCAGAGGAAGGATACTTGTGGTCTTCAGGGATCACTTACTCACTGAATGTGGCTAAATAAAGTCACCAAGCGAGCAGGAAGTATAAGAAGACAGAGGACAGCAATATGGGTTCAAGTCCTTTCACTTCCATTTACTGGTTTTGTAAGCACACGCGGCTGACACTACCTAAAAGTGTATCGGTGAACACAGTGCTCTCCTTATGGCTTAGCTACCTTGCAAGATTTCTGGAAGCATAATGTAGGAAAGAGACATAAGCTATGTTGTTAACTGTTCTGTACAGAAGGATAGATGGGCAGACAAAAAGGTGATTGATTCATAGATAGATAGGTAGACAGACGACAGATGAAAGAAAGATAGATAGGTACATAGACTGATAGATGATAGACATCATAGATTGATGATAGGAAGATAGATAGATAGATAGAAAGAAAGATCCATAGATAAATACATACATACTTACATACATAGATACATAGATAGACAGACAGACTGTTAGATAGATAGATAGGGAAACATATCAATTGACACAAAGCTATTGTTCATAAATTGGAGTTGAATGTTGAATAACATAGCTAATCTACAAACAAAAAGGAAGAATGAAATCCAGTTTGAAATTGCAGTAAGCAGCCTTAAGAAGAAATCAAACACTACCATTGGCAATGACGTGGATGGAGCTAGACGGTAGTACGTTCAGAGAAATAGGCCAGGCGGAGAAAGACAAGTACCAAGTGATTTCACTCATGTGTGGAGTAAAACAACAAAGAGAAACTGAAGGAAAAAAACAGCAGCACTCTCACAGAATCCGAGAGTTGACTAAAAGTTACCAAAGGGAAAAGAACAAGGCAGGGTGATTCTGAAGGGAGGGATAAGTGTGGGGAGAAAGAATAGTGGTAATTGGGAATAGCATGAATAATGCGAGGGGTCGGGTGTGCATGGGGAGTACTGTGCAACACAGAGAAATCTAGTAGAGATCATATAGCATCTTACTACTCACTGATGGAAAATTACTGTAACGGGTCTGTGGGGGCGGACATGGTGAAGGGATCCACAGCATTCAACTACGCTGATAGACAGCGACTGAAGAGGTTTTTCGGGGGGACTTGGTGAGGGGGGGAGCATAGTAACCATAATGTTCTTCACGTGATTGAAGATTAATGACAAAAAAATTCTTTAAGTGCAATAAATGTACAGCTCTGAATCATCAGAATAAATGGTCATGCACTGAGTGCTGCAAACAAAAGTCACAGGGTTAAAAGAAGGAATAAAAACTCAAGACACCTACGTGCTTACTTACAGGAGACTCACTTGAGATCCAAGGACACAGACAAACTACAAGCAGGTGTGTGGACAAGTACCTTACACGAGTGAATCTGAAAAACAAACTATCAAACAAATGGATTCTGTTTGAGTCCCCAGAGACGGTCAGCAGAAAATAGCCCTATCTGACCACCGTGAATTATTTTTGTTTGGTTTCATCAGTTCTCAGCGATAGATTTAGTGGTGCAGCAACATACTTCTCATTTTCTCTCACCTCAACAACTGAGTTGCTGTAATAATAAGCATCTGGGCCATTGAAATCAGTGGGTATTATGATTTCACGACTGAGAAGATCTAATCACCACCTAAAGAGGGAAGTTTGGACACTCAAATAAACAGGTCACTCCACAATACACTCTTGGCTCCCAACTGCTCCTGTCTAGAAATTGGTGTTCCTTTCTATTTGACCCTCCGTCCTATCGGCGGTGATCACGCTGATATCCTTCAAACATGGTGGTGAGCAAAGCAACAAGTTTACTTTTCTGTCATCAACAGGCCCAGAGGAATGATACTTGTGGTCTTCAGGGAGCACTTAGTCAATGAATGTGGCTAATTACAGACAGCAAATTAGAAGGAGATGAAAGAGGACAGAGACAAGGGTTCAAGTCCCGGCACAACCATTTCCTGGTTTTGTAGGTACACGTGGCCGTCTCGACCTGCAAGGCTCTCGGAGAATCCAGTGCTCTATCTACAGCCTAGATACTTTGCAAGATTTTTGGAAGCATAGTGTAGGAAAGTGATATAAGATATGTGGTTAACTGTTCTGTACACAAGGACAGATGGGCAGACAAAAAGTTGATTGATTGGTTGATAAATAGATAGACAGACAGATAGATCGATATAGGTACATATCGACTAACACAAAGCTACTGCTCATTACCAGGAGAACAATGGTGAAAGCACATAGCGAAACTACAAACAAAAAAGAAGAATGAAATCCAGTTTAAAAAGTGCAGTAAGCAGCCATAAGAAGAAAACAAATCCTATCATTTGCAATAACGTGGATGGAGGTAGAGGGTATTATGCTCAGTCAAACAGGCCAGGCGGAGAAATACATGTACCAAATGATTTCACTCATGTGTGGAGTATGATAACAAAGAAAAACTGAAGGAAAAGACAGCAGCAGACTCACAGAACCCGAGAGTGGACTAACAGTTACCAAAGAGAAAGGGACTGGGTAGCGTTTGTGGGAAGGGAGTAATAAGGGCGAGGAAAAAGAATGGGGGCATTAGGATTAGCATGTTTAATGTGTAGGGTGGGGGGTCATGGGTAGGGCTGTACAACACAGAGAAGACATGTAGTGATTCTACAGCATCTTAGTTCATGCTGACGGACAGCGACTGTAACTGGGATTTGGGTGGAACTTGCTGAAGAGGGTAGACTGGAAAACATAATGTTCTGCATGTGATTGTATATTAATGAGAACAAAGAAAATTTCAAACTGATGTAAGAGCACTGCTCTCAAATATCAGAATAAATGTACAGGCTTTGAGTGCTGCAATCAAAAGACACATTGTTAGAAGAACTGATGAAAACTCAAGACCACCTACGTGCTCCCTTTCTGGAGACTCACTTGAGATCCAAGGACACAGACAAACTACAAGCTGAAGGGGCAGGGACAGGTACCCTGTACAAGTGAAACTGAGAAACAAACAAACAAATGGATTCTGTTTGAGTCCCCAGAGAGAGTCAGTAGAAAATAGCCCAATCTAGCCACCGTGAATTCTTTTTGTTTTGTTTCAGCAGTGCTCAGGCATAGATTTCGTGGTGCAGCAACTTCCTTCTCATTTCCTCCCACCTCAACAAATGAATTGCTGTAATAATAGGCGTCTGCGCTTTGAAAATCATTGCTTTTTATGATGTTCACGAATGTAAAGAAGTAATAACCATCTAAAGAGGGACGTTTGGACCCTCAAATAAACACTTCACTCCACTACACACTCTTATTTCCCAAATGCTCATGTCCAGAAAGAGGTGTTCCTTTATATTTGTATCTCCACCTATCAGCAGTGATCACACCGATGTCCCTCAAACATGGTGGTGTGCAAAAAACCAAGTACACTTTTCTGTCGACAACAGGCCCAGACGAAGGATACTTATGGTCTTCAGGGATCACTTACTCACTGAATGTGGCTAAATAAAGTCACCAAGCGAGCAGGAAGTATAAGATGACAGAGGACAGCGATACGGGTTCAAGTCCTTTCACCTCCATTTACTGGTTTTGTAAGCACACGCGGCTGACTCTACCTAAAAGTGTATCGGTGAACACAGTGCTCTCCTTATGGCTTAGCTACCTTGCAAGATTTCTGGAAGCATAATGTAGGAAAGAGACATAAGCTATGTTGTTAACTGTTCTGTACAGAAGGATAGATGGGCAGACAAAAAGGTGATTGATTCATAGATAGATAGGCTGACAGACGACAGATGAAAGAAAGATAGATAGGTACATAGACTGATAGATGATAGACATCATAGATTGATGATAGAAAGATAGATAGATAGATAGATAGATCGATCCATAGATACATACATACATACTTACATACATAGATACATAGATAGACAGACAGACCGTTAGATAGATAGATAGAGATACATATCGATTGACACAAAGCTACTGTTCATAAATAGGAGTTGAATGTTGAATAACATAGCTAATCTACAAACAAAATTGAAGAATGAAATCCAGTTTAAAATTGCAGTAAGCAGCCTTAAGAAGAAAACAAACACTACCATTGGCAATGACGTGGATGGAGCTAGACGGTAGTACGTTCAGAGAAATAGGCAGAGGGGAGAAAGACAAGTACCAAGTGATTTCACTCATGTGTGGAGTAAAACAACAAAGAGAAACTGAAGGAAAAAAACAGCAGCACTCTCACAGAATCCGAGAGTTGACTAAAAGTTACCAAAGGGAAAAGGACAAGGCAGGGTGAGTCTGAAGGGAGGGATAAGTGTGGGGAGAAAGAATAGTGGTAATTGGGAATAGCATGAATAATGCGAGGGGTCGGGTGTGCATGGGGAGTACTGTACAACACAGAGAAAACTAGTAGAGATCACACAGCATCTTACTACTCACTGATGGAAAATTACTGTAACGGGTCTGTGGGGGCGGACATGGTGAAGGGATCCACAGCATTCAACTACGCTGATAGACAGCGACTGAAGAGGTTTTTCGGGGGGACTTGGTGAGGGGGGGAGCATAGTAACCATAATGTTCTTCACGTGATTGAAGATTAATGACAAAAAAATTCTTTAAGTGCAATAAATGTACAGCTCTGAATCATCAGAATAAAAGGTCATGCACTGAGTGCTGCAAACAAAAGTCACAGGGTTAAAAGAAGGAATAAAAACTCAAGACACCTACGTGCTTACTTACAGGAGACTCACTTGAGATCCAAGGACAGAGACAAACTACAAGCAGGTGTGTGGACAAGTACCTTACACGAGTGAATCTGAAAAACAAACTATCAAAAAAATGGATTCTGTTTGAGTCCCCAGAGATGGTCAGCAGAAAATAGCCCTATCTGACCACCGTGAATTATTTTTGTTTGGTTTCATCAGTTCTCAGCGATAGATTTAGTGGTGCAGCAACATACTTCTCATTTTCTCTCACCTCAACAACTGAGTTGCTGTAATAATAAGCATCTGGGCCATTGAAATCAGTGGGTATTATGATTTCACGACTGAGAAGATCTAATCACCACCTAAAGAGGGAAGTTTGGACACTCAAATAAACACGTCACTCCACAATACACTCTTGGCTCCCAACTGCTCCTGTCTAGAAATTGGTGTTCCTTTCTATTTGACCCTCCGTCCTATCGGCGGTGATCACGCTGATATCCTTCAAACATGGTGGTGAGCAAAGCAACAAGTTTACTTTTCTGTCATCAACAGGCCCAGAGGAATGATACTTGTGGTCTTCAGGGAGCACTTAGTCAATGAATGTGGCTAATTACAGACAGCAAATTAGAAGGAGATGAAAGAGGACAGAGACAAGGGTTCAAGTCCCGGCACAACCATTTCCTGGTTTTGTAGGTACACGTGGCCGTCTCGACCTGCAAGGCTCTCGGAGAATCCAGTGCTCTATCTACAGCCTAGATACTTTGCAAGATTTTTGGAAGCATAGTGTAGGAAAGTGATATAAGATATGTGGTTAACTGTTCTGTACACAAGGACAGATGGGCAGACAAAAAGTTGATTGATTGGTTGATAAATAGATAGACAGACAGATAGATCGATATAGGTACATATCGACTAACACAAAGCTACTGCTCATTACCAGGAGAACAATGGTGAAAGCACATAGCGAAACTACAAACAAAAAAGAAGAATGAAATCCAGTTTAAAAAGTGCAGTAAGCAGCCATAAGAAGAAAACAAATCCTATCATTTGCAATAACGTGGATGGAGGTAGAGGGTATTATGCTCAGTCAAACAGGCCAGGCGGAGAAATACATGTACCAAATGATTTCACTCATGTGTGGAGTATGATAACAAAGAAAAACTGAAGGAAAAGACAGCAGCAGACTCACAGAACCCGAGAGTGGACTAACAGTTACCAAAGAGAAAGGGACTGGGTAGCGTTTGTGGGAAGGGAGTAATAAGGGCGAGGAAAAAGAATGGGGGCATTAGGATTAGCATGTTTAATGTGTAGGGTGGGGGGTCATGGGTAGGGCTGTACAACACAGAGAAGACATGTAGTGATTCTACAGCATCTTAGTTCATGCTGATGGACAGCGACTGTAACTGGGATTTGGGTGGAACTTGCCAAGAGGGTAGACTGGAAAACATAATGTTCTGCATGTGATTGTATATTAATGAGAACAAAGAAAATTTCAAACTGATGTAAGAGCACTGCTCTCAAATATCAGAATAAAAGTACAGGCTTTGAGTGCTGCAATCAAAAGACACATTGTTAGAAGAACTGATGAAAACTCAAGACCACCTACGTGCTCCCTTTCTGGAGACTCACTTGAGATCCAAGGACACAGACAAACTACAAGCTGAAGGGGCAGGGACAGGTACCCTGTACAAGTGAAACTGAGAAACAAACAAACAAATGGATTCTGTTTGAGTCCCCAGAGAGAGTCAGTAGAAAATAGCCCAATCTAGCCACCGTGAATTCTTTTTGTTTTGTTTCAGCAGTGCTCAGGCATAGATTTCGTGGTGCAGCAACTTCCTTCTCATTTCCTCCCACCTCAACAAATGAATTGCTGTAATAATAGGCATCTGCGCTTTGAAAATCATTGCTTTTTATGATGTTCACGAATGTAAAGAAGTAATAACCATCTAAAGAGGGACGTTTGGACCCTCAAATAAACACTTCACTCCACTACACACTCTTATTTCCCAAATGCTCATGTCCAGAAAGAGGTGTTCCTTTATATTTGTATCTCCACCTATCAGCAGTGATCACACCGATGTCCCTCAAACATGGTGGTGTGCAAAAAACCAAGTACACTTTTCTGTCGACAACAGGCCCAGACGAATGATACTTGAATTCTTCAGGGATCAGTTACTCACTGAATGTGGCTAAATAAAGTCACCAAGCGAGCAGGAAGTATAAGACGACAGAGGACAGCGATACGGGTTCAAGTCCTTTCACCTCCATTTACTGGTTTTGTAAGCACACGCGGCTGACTCTACCTAAAAGTGTATCGGTGAACACAGTGTTCTCCTTATGGCTTAGCTACCTTGCAAGATTTCTGGAAGCATAATGTAGGAAAGAGACATAAGCTATGTTGTTAACTGTTCTGTACAGAAGGATAGATGGGCAGACAAAAAGGTGATTGATTCATAGATAGATAGGCTGACAGACGACAGATGAAAGAAAGATAGGTACATAGACTGATAGATGATAGACATCATAGATTGATGATAGGAAGATAGATAGATAGATAGATAGATAGATCCATAGATACATACATACATACTTACATACATAGATACATAGATAGACAGACAGACCGTTAGATAGATAGATAGAGAAACATATCGATTGACACAAAGCTATTGTTCATAAATAGGAGTTAAATGTTGAATAACATAGCTAATCTACAAACAAAAAGGAAGAATGAAATCCAGTTTAAAATTGCAGTAAGCAGCCTTAAGAAGAAAACAAACACTACCATTGGCAATGACGTGGATGGAGCTAGACGGTAGTACGTTCAGAGAAATAGGCAGAGGGGAGAAAGACAAGTACCAAGTGATTTCACTCATGTGTGGAGTAAAACAACAAAGAGAAACTGAAGGAAAAAAACAGCAGCACTCTCACAGAATCCGAGAGTTGACTAAAAGTTACCAAAGGGAAAAGAACAAGGCAGGGTGAGTCTGAAGGGAGGGATAAGTGTGGGGAGAAAGAATAGTGGTAATTGGGAATAGCATGAATAATGCGAGGGGTCGGGTGTGCATGGGGAGTACTGTACAACACAGAGAAAACTAGTAGAGATCATATAGCATCTTACTACTCACTGATGGAAAATTACTGTAACGGGTCTGTGGGGGCGGACATGGTGAAGGGATCCACAGCATTCAACTACGCTGATAGACAGCGACTGAAGAGGTTTTTCGGGGGGACTTGGTGAGGGGGGGAGCATAGTAACCATAATGTTCTTCACGTGATTGAAGATTAATGACAAAAAAATTCTTTAAGTGCAATAAATGTACAGCTCTGAATCATCAGAATAAAAGGTCATGCACTGAGTGCTGCAAACAAAAGTCACAGGGTTAAAAGAAGGAATAAAAACTCAAGACACCTACGTGCTTACTTACAGGAGACTCACTTGAGATCCAAGGACAGAGACAAACTACAAGCAGGTGTGTGGACAAGTACCTTACACGAGTGAATCTGAAAAACAAACTAACAAACAAATGGATTCTGTTTGAGTCCCCAGAGACGGTCAGCAGAAAATAGCCCTATCTGACCACCGTGAATTATTTTTGTTTGGTTTCATCAGTTCTCAGCGATAGATTTAGTGGTGCAGCAACATACTTCTCATTTTCTCTCACCTCAACAACTGAGTTGCTGTAATAATAAGCATCTGGGCCATTGAAATCAGTGGGTATTATGATTTCACGACTGAGAAGATCTAATCACCACCTAAAGAGGGAAGTTTGGACACTCAAATAAACACGTCACTCCACAATACACTCTTGGCTCCCAACTGCTCCTGTCTAGAAATTGGTGTTCCTTTCTATTTGACCCTCCGTCCTATCGGCGGTGATCACGCTGATGTCCTTCAAACATGGTGGTGAGCAAAGCAACAAGTTTACTTTTCTGTCATCAACAGGCCCAGAGGAATGATACTTGTGGTCTTCAGGGAGCACTTAGTCAATGAATGTGGCTAATTACAGACAGCAAATTAGAAGGAGATGAAAGAGGACAGAGACAAGGGTTCAAGTCCCGGCACAACCATTTCCTGGTTTTGTAGGTACACGTGGCCGTCTCGACCTGCAAGGCTCTCGGAGAATCCAGTGCTCTATCTACAGCCTAGATACTTTGCAAGATTTTTGGAAGCATAGTGTAGGAAAGTGATATAAGATATGTGGTTAACTGTTCTGTACACAAGGACAGATGGGCAGACAAAAAGTTGATTGATTGGTTGATAAATAGATAGACAGACAGATAGATCGATATAGGTACATATCGACTAACACAAAGCTACTGCTCATTACCAGGAGAACAATGGTGAAAGCACATAGCGAAACTACAAACAAAAAAGAAGAATGAAATCCAGTTTAAAAAGTGCAGTAAGCAGCCATAAGAAGAAAACAAATCCTATCATTTGCAATAACGTGGATGGAGGTAGAGGGTATTATGCTCAGTCAAACAGGCCAGGCGGAGAAATACATGTACCAAATGATTTCACTCATGTGTGGAGTATGATAACAAAGAAAAACTGAAGGAAAAGACAGCAGCAGACTCACAGAACCCGAGAGTGGACTAACAGTTACCAAAGAGAAAGGGACTGGGTAGCGTTTGTGGGAAGGGAGTAATAAGGGCGAGGAAAAAGAATGGGGGCATTAGGATTAGCATGTTTAATGTGTAGGGTGGGGGGTCATGGGTAGGGCTGTACAACACAGAGAAGACATGTAGTGATTCTACAGCATCTTAGTTCATGCTGACGGACAGCGACTGTAACTGGGATTTGGGTGGAACTTGCTGAAGAGGGTAGACTGGAAAACATAATGTTCTGCATGTGATTGTATATTAATGAGAACAAAGAAAATTTCAAACTGATGTAAGAGCACTGCTCTCAAATATCAGAATAAAAGTACAGGCTTTGAGTGCTGCAATCAAAAGACACATTGTTAGAAGAACTGATGAAAACTCAAGACCACCTACGTGCTCCCTTTCTGGAGACTCACTTGAGATCCAAGGACACAGACAAACTACAAGCTGAAGGGGCAGGGACAGGTACCCTGTACAAGTGAAACTGAGAAACAAACAAACAAATGGATTCTGTTTGAGTCCCCAGAGAGAGTCAGTAGAAAATAGCCCAATCTAGCCACCGTGAATTCTTTTTGTTTTGTTTCAGCAGTGCTCAGGCATAGATTTCGTGGTGCAGCAACTTCCTTCTCATTTCCTCCCACCTCAACAAATGAATTGCTGTAATAATAGGCATCTGCGCTTTGAAAATCATTGCTTTTTATGATGTTCACGAATGTAAAGAAGTAATAACCATCTAAAGAGGGACGTTTGGACCCTCAAATAAACACTTCACTCCACTACACACTCTTATTTCCCAAATGCTCATGTCCAGAAAGAGGTGTTCCTTTATATTTGTATCTCCACCTATCAGCAGTGATCACACCGATGTCCCTCAAACATGGTGGTGTGCAAAAAACCAAGTACACTTTTCTGTCGACAACAGGCCCAGACGAATGATACTTGAATTCTTCAGGGATCAGTTACTCACTGAATGTGGCTAAATAAAGTCACCAAGCGAGCAGGAAGTATAAGACGACAGAGGACAGCGATACGGGTTCAAGTCCTTTCACCTCCATTTACTGGTTTTGTAAGCACACGCGGCTGACTCTACCTAAAAGTGTATCGGTGAACACAGTGCTCTCCTTATGGCTTAGCTACCTTGCAAGATTTCTGGAAGCATAATGTAGGAAAGAGACATAAGCTATGTTGTTAACTGTTCTGTACAGAAGGATAGATGGGCAGACAAAAAGGTGATTGATTCATAGATAGATAGGCTGACAGACGACAGATGAAAGAAAGATAGGTACATAGACTGATAGATGATAGACATCATAGATTGATGATAGGAAGATAGATAGATAGATAGATAGATAGATCCATAGATACATACATACATACTTACATACATAGATACATAGATAGACAGACAGACCGTTAGATAGATAGATAGAGATACATATCGATTGACACAAAGCTACTGTTCATAAATAGGAGTTGAATGTTGAATAACATAGCTAATCTACAAACAAAAATGAAGAATGAAATCCAGTTTAAAATTGCAGTAAGCAGCCTTAAGAAGAAAACAAACACTACCATTGTCAAAGACGTGGATGGAGCTAGACGGTAGTACGTTCAGAGAAATAGGCCAGGCGGAGAAAGACAAGTACCAAGTGATTTCACTCATGTGTGGAGTAAAACAACAAAGAGAAACTGAAGGAAAAAAACAGCAGCACTCTCACAGAATCCGAGAGTTGACTAAAAGTTACCAAAGGGAAAAGAACAAGGCAGGGTGAGTCTGAAGGGAGGGATAAGTGTGGGGAGAAAGAATAGTGGTAATTGGGAATAGCATGAATAATGCGAGGGGTCGGGTGTGCATGGGGAGTACTGTACAACACAGAGAAAACTAGTAGAGATCATATAGCATCTTACTACTCACTGATGGAAAATTACTGTAACGGGTCTGTGGGGGCGGACATGGTGAAGGGATCCACAGCATTCAACTACGCTGATAGACAGCGACTGAAGAGGTTTTTCGGGGGGACTTGGTGAGGGGGGGAGCATAGTAACCATAATGTTCTTCACGTGATTGAAGATTAATGACAAAAAAATTCTTTAAGTGCAATAAATGTACAGCTCTGAATCATCAGAATAAAAGGTCATGCACTGAGTGCTGCAAACAAAAGTCACAGGGTTAAAAGAAGGAATAAAAACTCAAGACACCTACGTGCTTACTTACAGGAGACTCACTTGAGATCCAAGGACAGAGACAAACTACAAGCAGGTGTGTGGACAAGTACCTTACACGAGTGAATCTGAAAAACAAACTATCAAAAAAATGGATTCTGTTTGAGTCCCCAGAGATGGTCAGCAGAAAATAGCCCTATCTGACCACCGTGAATTATTTTTGTTTGGTTTCATCAGTTCTCAGCGATAGATTTAGTGGTGCAGCAACATACTTCTCATTTTCTCTCACCTCAACAACTGAGTTGCTGTAATAATAAGCATCTGGGCCATTGAAATCAGTGGGTATTATGATTTCACGACTGAGAAGATCTAATCACCACCTAAAGAGGGAAGTTTGGACACTCAAATAAACACGTCACTCCACAATACACTCTTGGCTCCCAACTGCTCCTGTCTAGAAATTGGTGTTCCTTTCTATTTGACCCTCCGTCCTATCGGCGGTGATCACGCTGATATCCTTCAAACATGGTGGTGAGCAAAGCAACAAGTTTACTTTTCTGTCATCAACAGGCCCAGAGGAATGATACTTGTGGTCTTCAGGGAGCACTTAGTCAATGAATGTGGCTAATTACAGACAGCAAATTAGAAGGAGATGAAAGAGGACAGAGACAAGGGTTCAAGTCCCGGCACAACCATTTCCTGGTTTTGTAGGTACACGTGGCCGTCTCGACCTGCAAGGCTCTCGGAGAATCCAGTGCTCTATCTACAGCCTAGATACTTTGCAAGATTTTTGGAAGCATAGTGTAGGAAAGTGATATAAGATATGTGGTTAACTGTTCTGTACACAAGGACAGATGGGCAGACAAAAAGTTGATTGATTGGTTGATAAATAGATAGACAGACAGATAGATCGATATAGGTACATATCGACTAACACAAAGCTACTGCTCATTACCAGGAGAACAATGGTGAAAGCACATAGCGAAACTACAAACAAAAAAGAAGAATGAAATCCAGTTTAAAAAGTGCAGTAAGCAGCCATAAGAAGAAAACAAATCCTATCATTTGCAATAACGTGGATGGAGGTAGAGGGTATTATGCTCAGTCAAACAGGCCAGGCGGAGAAATACATGTACCAAATGATTTCACTCATGTGTGGAGTATGATAACAAAGAAAAACTGAAGGAAAAGACAGCAGCAGACTCACAGAACCCGAGAGTGGACTAACAGTTACCAAAGAGAAAGGGACTGGGTAGCGTTTGTGGGAAGGGAGTAATAAGGGCGAGGAAAAAGAATGGGGGCATTAGGATTAGCATGTTTAATGTGTAGGGTGGGGGGTCATGGGTAGGGCTGTACAACACAGAGAAGACATGTAGTGATTCTACAGCATCTTAGTTCATGCTGACGGACAGCGACTGTAACTGGGATTTGGGTGGAACTTGCTGAAGAGGGTAGACTGGAAAACATAATGTTCTGCATGTGATTGTATATTAATGAGAACAAAGAAAATTTCAAACTGATGTAAGAGCACTGCTCTCAAATATCAGAATAAAAGTACAGGCTTTGAGTGCTGCAATCAAAAGACACATTGTTAGAAGAACTGATGAAAACTCAAGACCACCTACGTGCTCCCTTTCTGGAGACTCACTTGAGATCCAAGGACACAGACAAACTACAAGCTGAAGGGGCAGGGACAGGTACCCTGTACAAGTGAAACTGAGAAACAAACAAACAAATGGATTCTGTTTGAGTCCCCAGAGAGAGTCAGTAGAAAATAGCCCAATCTAGCCACCGTGAATTCTTTTTGTTTTGTTTCAGCAGTGCTCAGGCATAGATTTCGTGGTGCAGCCACTTCCTTCTCATTTCCTCCCACCTCAACAAATGAATTGCTGTAATAATAGGCATCTGCGCTTTGAAAATCATTGCTTTTTATGATGTTCACGAATGTAAAGAAGTAATAACCATCTAAAGAGGGACGTTTGGACCCTCAAATAAACACTTCACTCCACTACACACTCTTATTTCCCAAATGCTCATGTCCAGAAAGAGGTGTTCCTTTATATTTGTATCTCCACCTATCAGCAGTGATCACACCGATGTCCCTCAAACATGGTGGTGTGCAAAAAACCAAGTACACTTTTCTGTCGACAACAGGCCCAGACGAATGATACTTGAATTCTTCAGGGATCAGTTACTCACTGAATGTGGCTAAATAAAGTCACCAAGCGAGCAGGAAGTATAAGACGACAGAGGACAGCGATACGGGTTCAAGTCCTTTCACCTCCATTTACTGGTTTTGTAAGCACACGCGGCTGACTCTACCTAAAAGTGTATCGGTGAACACAGTGCTCTCCTTATGGCTTAGCTACCTTGCAAGATTTCTGGAAGCATAATGTAGGAAAGAGACATAAGCTATGTTGTTAACTGTTCTGTACAGAAGGATAGATGGGCAGACAAAAAGGTGATTGATTCATAGATAGATAGGCTGACAGACGACAGATGAAAGAAAGATAGGTACATAGACTGATAGATGATAGACATCATAGATTGATGATAGGAAGATAGATAGATAGATAGATAGATAGATCCATAGATACATACATACATACTTACATACATAGATACATAGATAGACAGACAGACCGTTAGATAGATAGATAGAGATACATATCGATTGACACAAAGCTACTGTTCATAAATAGGAGTTGAATGTTGAATAACATAGCTAATCTACAAACAAAAATGAAGAATGAAATCCAGTTTAAAATTGCAGTAAGCAGCCTTAAGAAGAAAACAAACACTACCATTGTCAAAGACGTGGATGGAGCTAGACGGTAGTACGTTCAGAGAAATAGGCCAGGCGGAGAAAGACAAGTACCAAGTGATTTCACTCATGTGTGGAGTAAAACAACAAAGAGAAACTGAAGGAAAAAAACAGCAGCACTCTCACAGAATCCGAGAGTTGACTAAAAGTTACCAAAGGGAAAAGAACAAGGCAGGGTGAGTCTGAAGGGAGGGATAAGTGTGGGGAGAAAGAATAGTGGTAATTGGGAATAGCATGAATAATGCGAGGGGTCGGGTGTGCATGGGGAGTACTGTACAACACAGAGAAAACTAGTAGAGATCATATAGCATCTTACTACTCACTGATGGAAAATTACTGTAACGGGTCTGTGGGGGCGGACATGGTGAAGGGATCCACAGCATTCAACTACGCTGATAGACAGCGACTGAAGAGGTTTTTCGGGGGGACTTGGTGAGGGGGGGAGCATAGTAACCATAATGTTCTTCACGTGATTGAAGATTAATGACAAAAAAATTCTTTAAGTGCAATAAATGTACAGCTCTGAATCATCAGAATAAAAGGTCATGCACTGAGTGCTGCAAACAAAAGTCACAGGGTTAAAAGAAGGAATAAAAACTCAAGACACCTACGTGCTTACTTACAGGAGACTCACTTGAGATCCAAGGACAGAGACAAACTACAAGCAGGTGTGTGGACAAGTACGTTACACGAGTGAATCTGAAAAACAAACTAACAAACAAATGGATTCTGTTTGAGTCCCCAGGACGGTCAGCAGAAAATAGCCCTATCTGACCACCGTGAATTATTTTTGTTTGGTTTCATCAGTTCTCAGCGATAGATTTAGTGGTGCAGCAACATACTTCTCATTTTCTCTCACCTCAACAACTGAGTTGCTGTAATAATAAGCATCTGGGCCATTGAAATCAGTGGGTATTATGATTTCACGACTGAGAAGATCTAATCACCACCTAAAGAGGGAAGTTTGGACACTCAAATAAACACGTCACTCCACAATACACTCTTGGCTCCCAACTGCTCCTGTCTAGAAATTGGTGTTCCTTTCTATTTGACCCTCCGTCCTATCGGCGGTGATCACGCTGATATCCTTCAAACATGGTGGTGAGCAAAGCAACAAGTTTAATTTTCTGTCATCAACAGGCCCAGAGGAATGATACTTGTGGTCTTCAGGGAGCACTTAGTCAATGAATGTGGCTAATTACAGACAGCAAATTAGAAGGAGATGAAAGAGGACAGAGACAAGGGTTCAAGTCCCGGCACAACCATTTCCTGGTTTTGTAGGTACACGTGGCCGTCTCGACCTGCAAGGCTCTCGGAGAATCCAGTGCTCTATCTACAGCCTAGATACTTTGCAAGATTTTTGGAAGCATAGTGTAGGAAAGTGATATAAGATATGTGGTTAACTGTTCTGTACACAAGGACAGATGGGCAGACAAAAAGTTGATTGATTGGTTGATAAATAGATAGACAGACAGATAGATCGATATAGGTACATATCGACTAACACAAAGCTACTGCTCATTACCAGGAGAACAATGGTGAAAGCACATAGCGAAACTACAAACAAAAAAGAAGAATGAAATCCAGTTTAAAAAGTGCAGTAAGCAGCCATAAGAAGAAAACAAATCCTATCATTTGCAATAACGTGGATGGAGGTAGAGGGTATTATGCTCAGTCAAACAGGCCAGGCGGAGAAATACATGTACCAAATGATTTCACTCATGTGTGGAGTATGATAACAAAGAAAAACTGAAGGAAAAGACAGCAGCAGACTCACAGAACCCGAGAGTGGACTAACAGTTACCAAAGAGAAAGGGACTGGGTAGCGTTTGTGGGAAGGGAGTAATAAGGGCGAGGAAAAAGAATGGGGGCATTAGGATTAGCATGTTTAATGTGTAGGGTGGGGGGTCATGGGTAGGGCTGTACAACACAGAGAAGACATGTAGTGATTCTACAGCATCTTAGTTCATGCTGACGGACAGCGACTGTAACTGGGATTTGGGTGGAACTTGCTGAAGAGGGTAGACTGGAAAACATAATGTTCTGCATGTGATTGTATATTAATGAGAACAAAGAAAATTTCAAACTGATGTAAGAGCACTGCTCTCAAATATCAGAATAAAAGTACAGGCTTTGAGTGCTGCAATCAAAAGACACATTGTTAGAAGAACTGATGAAAACTCAAGACCACCTACGTGCTCCCTTTCTGGAGACTCACTTGAGATCCAAGGACACAGACAAACTACAAGCTGAAGGGGCAGGGACAGGTACCCTGTACAAGTGAAACTGAGAAACAAACAAACAAATGGATTCTGTTTGAGTCCCCAGAGAGAGTCAGTAGAAAATAGCCCAATCTAGCCACCGTGAATTCTTTTTGTTTTGTTTCAGCAGTGCTCAGGCATAGATTTCGTGGTGCAGCAACTTCCTTCTCATTTCCTCCCACCTCAACAAATGAATTGCTGTAATAATAGGCGTCTGCGCTTTGAAAATCATTGCTTTTTATGATGTTCACGAATGTAAAGAAGTAATAACCATCTAAAGAGGGACGTTTGGACCCTCAAATAAACAATTCACTCCACTACACACTCTTATTTCCAAATGCTCCTGTCCAGAAATAGGTGTTCCTTTATGTTTGTCCCTCCACCTATCAGCAGTGATCACACCGATGTCCCTCAAACATGGTGGTGTGCAAAGAACGAAGTACACGTTTCTGTTGACAACAGGCCCAGAGGAAGGATACTTGTGGTCTTCAGGGATCACTTACTCACTGAATGTGGCTAAATAAAGTCACCAAGCGAGCAGGAAGTATAAGAGGACAGAGGACAGAGATACGGGTTCAAGTCCTTTCACCTCCATTTACTGGTTTTGTAAGCACACGCGGCTGACTCTACCTAAAAGTGTATCGGTGAACACAGTGCTCTCCTTATGGCTTAGCTACCTTGCAAGATTTCTGGAAGCATAATGTAGGAAAGAGACATAAGCTATGTTGTTAACTGTTCTGTACAGAAGGATAGATGGGCAGACAAAAAGGTGATTGATTCATAGATAGATAGGCTGACAGACGACAGATGAAAGAAAGATAGATAGGTACATAGACTGATAGATGATAGACATCATAGATTGATGATAATAAGATAGATAGATAGATAGATAGATCCATAGATACATACATACATACTTACATACATAGATACATAGATAGACAGACAGACCGTTAGATAGATAGATAGAGATACATATCGATTGACACAAAGCTACTGTTCATAAATAGGAGTTGAATGTTGAATAACATAGCTAATCTACAAACAAAAATGAAGAATGAAATCCAGTTTAAAATTGCAGTAAGCAGCCTTAAGAAGAAAACAAACACTACCATTGTCAAAGACGTGGATGGAGCTAGACGGTAGTACGTTCAGAGAAATAGGCCAGGCGGAGAAAGACAAGTACCAAGTGATTTCACTCATGTGTGGAGTAAAACAACAAAGAGAAACTGAAGGTAAAAAACAGCAGCACTCTCACAGAATCCGAGAGTTGACTAAAAGTTCCCAAAGGGAAAAGAACAAGGCAGGGTGAGTCTGAAGGGAGGGATAAGTGTGGGGAGAAAGAATAGTGGTAATTGGTAATAGCATGAATAATGCGAGGGGTCGGGTGTGCATGGGGAGTACTGTACAACACAGAGAAAACTAGTAGAGATCATATAGCATCTTACTACTCACTGATGGAAAATTACTGTAACGGGTCTGTGGGGGCGGACATGGTGAAGGGATCCACAGCATTCAACTACGCTGATAGACAGCGACTGAAGAGGTTTTTCGGGGGGACTTGGTGAGGGGGGGAGCATAGTAACCATAATGTTCTTCACGTGATTGAAGATTAATGACAAAAAAATTCTTTAAGTGCAATAAATGTACAGCTCTGAATCATCAGAATAAAAGGTCATGCACTGAGTGCTGCAAACAAAAGTCACAGGGTTAAAAGAAGGAATAAAAACTCAAGACACCTACGTGCTTACTTACAGGAGACTCACTTGAGATCCAAGGACAGAGACAAACTACAAGCAGGTGTGTGGACAAGTACCTTACACGAGTGAATCTGAAAAACAAACTAACAAACAAATGGATTCTGTTTGAGTCCCCAGAGACGGTCAGCAGAAAATAGCCCTATCTGACCACCGTGAATTATTTTTGTTTGGTTTCATCAGTTCTCAGCGATAGATTTAGTGGTGCAGCAACATACTTCTCATTTTCTCTCACCTCAACAACTGAGTTGCTGTAATAATAAGCATCTGGGCCATTGAAATCAGTGGGTATTATGATTTCACGACTGAGAAGATCTAATCACCACCTAAAGAGGGAAGTTTGGACACTCAAATAAACACGTCACTCCACAATACACTCTTGGCTCCCAACTGCTCCTGTCTAGAAATTGGTGTTCCTTTCTATTTGACCCTCCGTCCTATCGGCGGTGATCACGCTGATGTCCTTCAAACATGGTGGTGAGCAAAGCAACAAGTTTACTTTTCTGTCATCAACAGGCCCAGAGGAATGATACTTGTGGTCTTCAGGGAGCACTTAGTCAATGAATGTGGCTAATTACAGACAGCAAATTAGAAGGAGATGAAAGAGGACAGAGACAAGGGTTCAAGTCCCGGCACAACCATTTCCTGGTTTTGTAGGTACACGTGGCCGTCTCGACCTGCAAGGCTCTCGGAGAATCCAGTGCTCTATCTACAGCCTAGATACTTTGCAAGATTTTTGGAAGCATAGTGTAGGAAAGTGATATAAGATATGTGGTTAACTGTTCTGTACACAAGGACAGATGGGCAGACAAAAAGTTGATTGATTGGTTGATAAATAGATAGACAGACAGATAGATCGATATAGGTACATATCGACTAACACAAAGCTACTGCTCATTACCAGGAGAACAATGGTGAAAGCACATAGCGAAACTACAAACAAAAAAGAAGAATGAAATCCAGTTTAAAAAGTGCAGTAAGCAGCCATAAGAAGAAAACAAATCCTATCATTTGCAATAACGTGGATGGAGGTAGAGGGTATTATGCTCAGTCAAACAGGCCAGGCGGAGAAATACATGTACCAAATGATTTCACTCATGTGTGGAGTATGATAACAAAGAAAAACTGAAGGAAAAGACAGCAGCAGACTCACAGAACCCGAGAGTGGACTAACAGTTACCAAAGAGAAAGGGACTGGGTAGCGTTTGTGGGAAGGGAGTAATAAGGGCGAGGAAAAAGAATGGGGGCATTAGGATTAGCATGTTTAATGTGTAGGGTGGGGGGTCATGGGTAGGGCTGTACAACACAGAGAAGACATGTAGTGATTCTACAGCATCTTAGTTCATGCTGACGGACAGCGACTGTAACTGGGATTTGGGTGGAACTTGCTGAAGAGGGTAGACTGGAAAACATAATGTTCTGCATGTGATTGTATATTAATGAGAACAAAGAAAATTTCAAACTGATGTAAGAGCACTGCTCTCAAATATCAGAATAAAAGTACAGGCTTTGAGTGCTGCAATCAAAAGACACATTGTTAGAAGAACTGATGAAAACTCAAGACCACCTACGTGCTCCCTTTCTGGAGACTCACTTGAGATCCAAGGACACAGACAAACTACAAGCTGAAGGGGCAGGGACAGGTACCCTGTACAAGTGAAACTGAGAAACAAACAAACAAATGGATTCTGTTTGAGTCCCCAGAGAGAGTCAGTAGAAAATAGCCCAATCTAGCCACCGTGAATTCTTTTTGTTTTGTTTCAGCAGTGCTCAGGCATAGATTTCGTGGTGCAGCAACTTCCTTCTCATTTCCTCCCACCTCAACAAATGAATTGCTGTAATAATAGGCATCTGCGCTTTGAAAATCATTGCTTTTTATGATGTTCACGAATGTAAAGAAGTAATAACCATCTAAAGAGGGACGTTTGGACCCTCAAATAAACACTTCACTCCACTACACACTCTTATTTCCCAAATGCTCATGTCCAGAAAGAGGTGTTCCTTTATATTTGTATCTCCACCTATCAGCAGTGATCACACCGATGTCCCTCAAACATGGTGGTGTGCAAAAAACCAAGTACACTTTTCTGTCGACAACAGGCCCAGACGAATGATACTTGAATTCTTCAGGGATCAGTTACTCACTGAATGTGGCTAAATAAAGTCACCAAGCGAGCAGGAAGTATAAGACGACAGAGGACAGCGATACGGGTTCAAGTCCTTTCACCTCCATTTACTGGTTTTGTAAGCACACGCGGCTGACTCTACCTAAAAGTGTATCGGTGAACACAGTGCTCTCCTTATGGCTTAGCTACCTTGCAAGATTTCTGGAAGCATAATGTAGGAAAGAGACATAAGCTATGTTGTTAACTGTTCTGTACAGAAGGATAGATGGGCAGACAAAAAGGTGATTGATTCATAGATAGATAGGCTGACAGACGACAGATGAAAGAAAGATAGGTACATAGACTGATAGATGATAGACATCATAGATTGATGATAGGAAGATAGATAGATAGATAGATAGATAGATCCATAGATACATACATACATACTTACATACATAGATACATAGATAGACAGACAGACCGTTAGATAGATAGATAGAGATACATATCGATTGACACAAAGCTACTGTTCATAAATAGGAGTTGAATGTTGAATAACATAGCTAATCTACAAACAAAAATGAAGAATGAAATCCAGTTTAAAATTGCAGTAAGCAGCCTTAAGAAGAAAACAAACACTACCATTGTCAAAGACGTGGATGGAGCTAGACGGTAGTACGTTCAGAGAAATAGGCCAGGCGGAGAAAGACAAGTACCAAGTGATTTCACTCATGTGTGGAGTAAAACAACAAAGAGAAACTGAAGGAAAAAAACAGCAGCACTCTCACAGAATCCGAGAGTTGACTAAAAGTTACCAAAGGGAAAAGAACAAGGCAGGGTGAGTCTGAAGGGAGGGATAAGTGTGGGGAGAAAGAATAGTGGTAATTGGGAATAGCATGAATAATGCGAGGGGTCGGGTGTGCATGGGGAGTACTGTACAACACAGAGAAAACTAGTAGAGATCATATAGCATCTTACTACTCACTGATGGAAAATTACTGTAACGGGTCTGTGGGGGCGGACATGGTGAAGGGATCCACAGCATTCAACTACGCTGATAGACAGCGACTGAAGAGGTTTTTCGGGGGGACTTGGTGAGGGGGGGAGCATAGTAACCATAATGTTCTTCACGTGATTGAAGATTAATGACAAAAAAATTCTTTAAGTGCAATAAATGTACAGCTCTGAATCATCAGAATAAAAGGTCATGCACTGAGTGCTGCAAACAAAAGTCACAGGGTTAAAAGAAGGAATAAAAACTCAAGACACCTACGTGCTTACTTACAGGAGACTCACTTGAGATCCAAGGACAGAGACAAACTACAAGCAGGTGTGTGGACAAGTACCTTACACGAGTGAATCTGAAAAACAAACTATCAAAAAAATGGATTCTGTTTGAGTCCCCAGAGATGGTCAGCAGAAAATAGCCCTATCTGACCACCGTGAATTATTTTTGTTTGGTTTCATCAGTTCTCAGCGATAGATTTAGTGGTGCAGCAACATACTTCTCATTTTCTCTCACCTCAACAACTGAGTTGCTGTAATAATAAGCATCTGGGCCATTGAAATCAGTGGGTATTATGATTTCACGACTGAGAAGATCTAATCACCACCTAAAGAGGGAAGTTTGGACACTCAAATAAACACGTCACTCCACAATACACTCTTGGCTCCCAACTGCTCCTGTCTAGAAATTGGTGTTCCTTTCTATTTGACCCTCCGTCCTATCGGCGGTGATCACGCTGATATCCTTCAAACATGGTGGTGAGCAAAGCAACAAGTTTACTTTTCTGTCATCAACAGGCCCAGAGGAATGATACTTGTGGTCTTCAGGGAGCACTTAGTCAATGAATGTGGCTAATTACAGACAGCAAATTAGAAGGAGATGAAAGAGGACAGAGACAAGGGTTCAAGTCCCGGCACAACCATTTCCTGGTTTTGTAGGTACACGTGGCCGTCTCGACCTGCAAGGCTCTCGGAGAATCCAGTGCTCTATCTACAGCCTAGATACTTTGCAAGATTTTTGGAAGCATAGTGTAGGAAAGTGATATAAGATATGTGGTTAACTGTTCTGTACACAAGGACAGATGGGCAGACAAAAAGTTGATTGATTGGTTGATAAATAGATAGACAGACAGATAGATCGATATAGGTACATATCGACTAACACAAAGCTACTGCTCATTACCAGGAGAACAATGGTGAAAGCACATAGCGAAACTACAAACAAAAAAGAAGAATGAAATCCAGTTTAAAAAGTGCAGTAAGCAGCCATAAGAAGAAAACAAATCCTATCATTTGCAATAACGTGGATGGAGGTAGAGGGTATTATGCTCAGTCAAACAGGCCAGGCGGAGAAATACATGTACCAAATGATTTCACTCATGTGTGGAGTATGATAACAAAGAAAAACTGAAGGAAAAGACAGCAGCAGACTCACAGAACCCGAGAGTGGACTAACAGTTACCAAAGAGAAAGGGACTGGGTAGCGTTTGTGGGAAGGGAGTAATAAGGGCGAGGAAAAAGAATGGGGGCATTAGGATTAGCATGTTTAATGTGTAGGGTGGGGGGTCATGGGTAGGGCTGTACAACACAGAGAAGACATGTAGTGATTCTACAGCATCTTAGTTCATGCTGACGGACAGCGACTGTAACTGGGATTTGGGTGGAACTTGCTGAAGAGGGTAGACTGGAAAACATAATGTTCTGCATGTGATTGTATATTAATGAGAACAAAGAAAATTTCAAACTGATGTAAGAGCACTGCTCTCAAATATCAGAATAAAAGTACAGGCTTTGAGTGCTGCAATCAAAAGACACATTGTTAGAAGAACTGATGAAAACTCAAGACCACCTACGTGCTCCCTTTCTGGAGACTCACTTGAGATCCAAGGACACAGACAAACTACAAGCTGAAGGGGCAGGGACAGGTACCCTGTACAAGTGAAACTGAGAAACAAACAAACAAATGGATTCTGTTTGAGTCCCCAGAGAGAGTCAGTAGAAAATAGCCCAATCTAGCCACCGTGAATTCTTTTTGTTTTGTTTCAGCAGTGCTCAGGCATAGATTTCGTGGTGCAGCCACTTCCTTCTCATTTCCTCCCACCTCAACAAATGAATTGCTGTAATAATAGGCATCTGCGCTTTGAAAATCATTGCTTTTTATGATGTTCACGAATGTAAAGAAGTAATAACCATCTAAAGAGGGACGTTTGGACCCTCAAATAAACACTTCACTCCACTACACACTCTTATTTCCCAAATGCTCATGTCCAGAAAGAGGTGTTCCTTTATATTTGTATCTCCACCTATCAGCAGTGATCACACCGATGTCCCTCAAACATGGTGGTGTGCAAAAAACCAAGTACACTTTTCTGTCGACAACAGGCCCAGACGAATGATACTTGAATTCTTCAGGGATCAGTTACTCACTGAATGTGGCTAAATAAAGTCACCAAGCGAGCAGGAAGTATAAGACGACAGAGGACAGCGATACGGGTTCAAGTCCTTTCACCTCCATTTACTGGTTTTGTAAGCACACGCGGCTGACTCTACCTAAAAGTGTATCGGTGAACACAGTGCTCTCCTTATGGCTTAGCTACCTTGCAAGATTTCTGGAAGCATAATGTAGGAAAGAGACATAAGCTATGTTGTTAACTGTTCTGTACAGAAGGATAGATGGGCAGACAAAAAGGTGATTGATTCATAGATAGATAGGCTGACAGACGACAGATGAAAGAAAGATAGGTACATAGACTGATAGATGATAGACATCATAGATTGATGATAGGAAGATAGATAGATAGATAGATAGATAGATCCATAGATACATACATACATACTTACATACATAGATACATAGATAGACAGACAGACCGTTAGATAGATAGATAGAGATACATATCGATTGACACAAAGCTACTGTTCATAAATAGGAGTTGAATGTTGAATAACATAGCTAATCTACAAACAAAAATGAAGAATGAAATCCAGTTTAAAATTGCAGTAAGCAGCCTTAAGAAGAAAACAAACACTACCATTGTCAAAGACGTGGATGGAGCTAGACGGTAGTACGTTCAGAGAAATAGGCCAGGCGGAGAAAGACAAGTACCAAGTGATTTCACTCATGTGTGGAGTAAAACAACAAAGAGAAACTGAAGGAAAAAAACAGCAGCACTCTCACAGAATCCGAGAGTTGACTAAAAGTTACCAAAGGGAAAAGAACAAGGCAGGGTGAGTCTGAAGGGAGGGATAAGTGTGGGGAGAAAGAATAGTGGTAATTGGGAATAGCATGAATAATGCGAGGGGTCGGGTGTGCATGGGGAGTACTGTACAACACAGAGAAAACTAGTAGAGATCATATAGCATCTTACTACTCACTGATGGAAAATTACTGTAACGGGTCTGTGGGGGCGGACATGGTGAAGGGATCCACAGCATTCAACTACGCTGATAGACAGCGACTGAAGAGGTTTTTCGGGGGGACTTGGTGAGGGGGGGAGCATAGTAACCATAATGTTCTTCACGTGATTGAAGATTAATGACAAAAAAATTCTTTAAGTGCAATAAATGTACAGCTCTGAATCATCAGAATAAAAGGTCATGCACTGAGTGCTGCAAACAAAAGTCACAGGGTTAAAAGAAGGAATAAAAACTCAAGACACCTACGTGCTTACTTACAGGAGACTCACTTGAGATCCAAGGACAGAGACAAACTACAAGCAGGTGTGTGGACAAGTACGTTACACGAGTGAATCTGAAAAACAAACTAACAAACAAATGGATTCTGTTTGAGTCCCCAGGACGGTCAGCAGAAAATAGCCCTATCTGACCACCGTGAATTATTTTTGTTTGGTTTCATCAGTTCTCAGCGATAGATTTAGTGGTGCAGCAACATACTTCTCATTTTCTCTCACCTCAACAACTGAGTTGCTGTAATAATAAGCATCTGGGCCATTGAAATCAGTGGGTATTATGATTTCACGACTGAGAAGATCTAATCACCACCTAAAGAGGGAAGTTTGGACACTCAAATAAACACGTCACTCCACAATACACTCTTGGCTCCCAACTGCTCCTGTCTAGAAATTGGTGTTCCTTTCTATTTGACCCTCCGTCCTATCGGCGGTGATCACGCTGATATCCTTCAAACATGGTGGTGAGCAAAGCAACAAGTTTAATTTTCTGTCATCAACAGGCCCAGAGGAATGATACTTGTGGTCTTCAGGGAGCACTTAGTCAATGAATGTGGCTAATTACAGACAGCAAATTAGAAGGAGATGAAAGAGGACAGAGACAAGGGTTCAAGTCCCGGCACAACCATTTCCTGGTTTTGTAGGTACACGTGGCCGTCTCGACCTGCAAGGCTCTCGGAGAATCCAGTGCTCTATCTACAGCCTAGATACTTTGCAAGATTTTTGGAAGCATAGTGTAGGAAAGTGATATAAGATATGTGGTTAACTGTTCTGTACACAAGGACAGATGGGCAGACAAAAAGTTGATTGATTGGTTGATAAATAGATAGACAGACAGATAGATCGATATAGGTACATATCGACTAACACAAAGCTACTGCTCATTACCAGGAGAACAATGGTGAAAGCACATAGCGAAACTACAAACAAAAAAGAAGAATGAAATCCAGTTTAAAAAGTGCAGTAAGCAGCCATAAGAAGAAAACAAATCCTATCATTTGCAATAACGTGGATGGAGGTAGAGGGTATTATGCTCAGTCAAACAGGCCAGGCGGAGAAATACATGTACCAAATGATTTCACTCATGTGTGGAGTATGATAACAAAGAAAAACTGAAGGAAAAGACAGCAGCAGACTCACAGAACCCGAGAGTGGACTAACAGTTACCAAAGAGAAAGGGACTGGGTAGCGTTTGTGGGAAGGGAGTAATAAGGGCGAGGAAAAAGAATGGGGGCATTAGGATTAGCATGTTTAATGTGTAGGGTGGGGGGTCATGGGTAGGGCTGTACAACACAGAGAAGACATGTAGTGATTCTACAGCATCTTAGTTCATGCTGACGGACAGCGACTGTAACTGGGATTTGGGTGGAACTTGCTGAAGAGGGTAGACTGGAAAACATAATGTTCTGCATGTGATTGTATATTAATGAGAACAAAGAAAATTTCAAACTGATGTAAGAGCACTGCTCTCAAATATCAGAATAAAAGTACAGGCTTTGAGTGCTGCAATCAAAAGACACATTGTTAGAAGAACTGATGAAAACTCAAGACCACCTACGTGCTCCCTTTCTGGAGACTCACTTGAGATCCAAGGACACAGACAAACTACAAGCTGAAGGGGCAGGGACAGGTACCCTGTACAAGTGAAACTGAGAAACAAACAAACAAATGGATTCTGTTTGAGTCCCCAGAGAGAGTCAGTAGAAAATAGCCCAATCTAGCCACCGTGAATTCTTTTTGTTTTGTTTCAGCAGTGCTCAGGCATAGATTTCGTGGTGCAGCAACTTCCTTCTCATTTCCTCCCACCTCAACAAATGAATTGCTGTAATAATAGGCGTCTGCGCTTTGAAAATCATTGCTTTTTATGATGTTCACGAATGTAAAGAAGTAATAACCATCTAAAGAGGGACGTTTGGACCCTCAAATAAACAATTCACTCCACTACACACTCTTATTTCCAAATGCTCCTGTCCAGAAATAGGTGTTCCTTTATGTTTGTCCCTCCACCTATCAGCAGTGATCACACCGATGTCCCTCAAACATGGTGGTGTGCAAAGAACGAAGTACACGTTTCTGTTGACAACAGGCCCAGAGGAAGGATACTTGTGGTCTTCAGGGATCACTTACTCACTGAATGTGGCTAAATAAAGTCACCAAGCGAGCAGGAAGTATAAGAGGACAGAGGACAGAGATACGGGTTCAAGTCCTTTCACCTCCATTTACTGGTTTTGTAAGCACACGCGGCTGACTCTACCTAAAAGTGTATCGGTGAACACAGTGCTCTCCTTATGGCTTAGCTACCTTGCAAGATTTCTGGAAGCATAATGTAGGAAAGAGACATAAGCTATGTTGTTAACTGTTCTGTACAGAAGGATAGATGGGCAGACAAAAAGGTGATTGATTCATAGATAGATAGGCTGACAGACGACAGATGAAAGAAAGATAGATAGGTACATAGACTGATAGATGATAGACATCATAGATTGATGATAATAAGATAGATAGATAGATAGATAGATCCATAGATACATACATACATACTTACATACATAGATACATAGATAGACAGACAGACCGTTAGATAGATAGATAGAGATACATATCGATTGACACAAAGCTACTGTTCATAAATAGGAGTTGAATGTTGAATAACATAGCTAATCTACAAACAAAAATGAAGAATGAAATCCAGTTTAAAATTGCAGTAAGCAGCCTTAAGAAGAAAACAAACACTACCATTGTCAAAGACGTGGATGGAGCTAGACGGTAGTACGTTCAGAGAAATAGGCCAGGCGGAGAAAGACAAGTACCAAGTGATTTCACTCATGTGTGGAGTAAAACAACAAAGAGAAACTGAAGGTAAAAAACAGCAGCACTCTCACAGAATCCGAGAGTTGACTAAAAGTTCCCAAAGGGAAAAGAACAAGGCAGGGTGAGTCTGAAGGGAGGGATAAGTGTGGGGAGAAAGAATAGTGGTAATTGGTAATAGCATGAATAATGCGAGGGGTCGGGTGTGCATGGGGAGTACTGTACAACACAGAGAAAACTAGTAGAGATCATATAGCATCTTACTACTCACTGATGGAAAATTACTGTAACGGGTCTGTGGGGGCGGACATGGTGAAGGGATCCACAGCATTCAACTACGCTGATAGACAGCGACTGAAGAGGTTTTTCGGGGGGACTTGGTGAGGGGGGGAGCATAGTAACCATAATGTTCTTCACGTGATTGAAGATTAATGACAAAAAAATTCTTTAAGTGCAATAAATGTACAGCTCTGAATCATCAGAATAAAAGGTCATGCACTGAGTGCTGCAAACAAAAGTCACAGGGTTAAAAGAAGGAATAAAAACTCAAGACACCTACGTGCTTACTTACAGGAGACTCACTTGAGATCCAAGGACAGAGACAAACTACAAGCAGGTGTGTGGACAAGTACCTTACACGAGTGAATCTGAAAAACAAACTAACAAACAAATGGATTCTGTTTGAGTCCCCAGAGACGGTCAGCAGAAAATAGCCCTATCTGACCACCGTGAATTATTTTTGTTTGGTTTCATCAGTTCTCAGCGATAGATTTAGTGGTGCAGCAACATACTTCTCATTTTCTCTCACCTCAACAACTGAGTTGCTGTAATAATAAGCATCTGGGCCATTGAAATCAGTGGGTATTATGATTTCACGACTGAGAAGATCTAATCACCACCTAAAGAGGGAAGTTTGGACACTCAAATAAACACGTCACTCCACAATACACTCTTGGCTCCCAACTGCTCCTGTCTAGAAATTGGTGTTCCTTTCTATTTGACCCTCCGTCCTATCGGCGGTGATCACGCTGATGTCCTTCAAACATGGTGGTGAGCAAAGCAACAAGTTTACTTTTCTGTCATCAACAGGCCCAGAGGAATGATACTTGTGGTCTTCAGGGAGCACTTAGTCAATGAATGTGGCTAATTACAGACAGCAAATTAGAAGGAGATGAAAGAGGACAGAGGACAGAGACAAGGGTTCAAGTCCCGGCACAACCATTTCCTGGTTTTGTAGGTACACGTGGCCGTCTCGACCTGCAAGGCTCTCGGAGAACCCAGTGCTCTATCTACAGCCTAGATACTTTGCAAGATTTTTGGAAGCATAGTGTAGGAAAGTGATATAAGATATGTGGTTAACTGTTCTGTACACAAGGACAGATGGGCAGACAAAAAGTTGATTGATTTATTGATAAATAGATAGACAGACAGATTGATATAGGTACATATCGACTAACACAAAGCTACTGCTCATTACCAGGAGAAAAATGGTGAAAACACATAGCGAAACTACAAACAAAAAAGAAGAATGAAATCCAGTTTAAAAAGTGCAATAAGCAGCCATAAGAAGGAAACAAATCCTATCATTTGCAATAACGAGGATGGAGGTAGAGGGTATTATGCTCAGTCAAACAGGCCAGGCGGAGAAATACATGTACCAAATGATTTCACTCATGTGTGGAGTATGATAACAAAGAAAAACTGAAGGAAAAGACAGCAGCAGACTCACAGAACCCGAGAGTGGACTAACAGTTAACAAAGAAAAAGGGACTGGGTAGCGTTTGTGGGAAGGGAGTAATAAGGGCGAGGAAAAAGAATGGGGGTATTAGGATTAGCATGTTTAATGTGTAGGGAGGGGGGTCATGGGTAGGGCTGTACAACACAGAGAAGAAATGTAGTGATTCTACAGCATCTTAGTACATGCTGACGGACAGCGACTGTAACTGGGATTTGGGTGGAACTTGCTGAAGAGGGTAGACTGGAAAACATAATGTTCTGCATGTGATTGTATATTAATGAGAACAAAGAAAATTTCAAACTGATGTAAGAGCACTGCTCTCAAATATCAGAATAAAAGTACAGGCTTTGAGTGCTCCAATCAAAAGACACATTGTTAGAAGAACTGATGAAAACTCAAGACCACCTACGTGCTCCCTTTCTGGAGACTCACTTGAGATCCAAGGACACAGACAAACTACAAGCTGAAGGGGCAGGGACAGGTACCCTGTACAAGTGAAACTGAGAAACAAACAAACAAATGGATTCTGTTTGAGTCCCCAGAGAGAGTCAGTAGAAAATAGCCCAATCTAGCCACCGTGAATTCTTTTTGTTTTGTTTCAGCAGTGCTCAGGCATAGATTTCGTGGTGCAGCAACTTCCTTCTCATTTCCTCCCACCTCAACAAATGAATTGCTGTAATAATAGGCGTCTGCGCTTTTCAAATCATTGCTTCTTATGATGTTCACGAATGTAAAGAAGTAATAACCTTCTAAAGAGGGACGTTGGGCCCCTCAAATAAACACTTCACTCCACTACACACACTTATTTCCCAAATGCTCATGTCCAGAAATAGTTGTTCCTTTATGTTTGTCCCTCCACCTATCAGCAGTGATCACACCGATGTCCCTCAAACATGGTGGTGTGCAAAGAACCAAGTACACATTTCTGTCGACAACAGGCCCAGACGAAGGATACTTGTGGTCTTCAGGGATCACTTACTCACTGAATGTGGCTAAATAAAGTTACCAAGCGAGCAGGAAGTATAAGACGACAGAGGACAGCGATACGGGTTCAAGTCCTTTCACCTCCATTTACTGGTTTTGTAAGCACACGCGGCTGACTCTACCTAAAAGTGTATCGGTGAACACAGTGCTCTCCTTATGGCTTAGCTACCTTGCAAGATTTCTGGAAGCATAATGTAGGAAAGAGACATAAGCTATGTTGTTAACTGTTCTGTACAGAAGGATAGATGGGCAGACAAAAAGGTGATTGATTCATAGATAGATAGGTAGACAGACGACAGATGAAAGAAACATAGATAGGTACATAGACTGATAAATGATAGACATCATAGATTGATGATAGGAAGATAGATAGATAGATAGATAGATCCATAGATACATACATACATACTTACATACATAGATACATAGATAGACAGACCGTTAGATAGATAGATAGAGATACATATCGATTGACACAAAGCTACTGTTCATAAATAGGAGTTGAATGATGAATAACATAGCTAATCTACAAACAAAAATGAAGAATGAAATCCAGTTTAAAATTGCAGTAATCAGCCTTAAGAAGAAAACAAACACTACCATTGTCAATCACGTGGATTGAGCTAGACGGTAGTACGTTCAGAGAAATAGGCCAGGCGGAGAAGGAGAAGTACCAAGTGATGTCACTCATGTGTGGAGTAAAACAACAAAGAGAAACTGAAGGAAAAAAACAGCAGCACTCTCACAGAATCCGAGAGTTGACTAAAAGTTACCAAAGGGAAAAGGACAAGGCAGGGTGAGTCTGAAGGGAGGGATAAGTGTGGGGAGAAAGAATAGTGGTAATTGGGAATAGCATGAATAATGTGTGGGGTCGGGTGTGCATGGGGAGTACTGTACAACACAGAGAAGACTAGTAGAGATCACACAGCATCTTACTACTCACTGATGGAAAATTACTGTAACGGGTCTGTGGGGGCGGACATGGTGAAGGGATCCACAGCATTCAACTACGCTGATAGACAGCGACTGAAGAGGTTTTTCGGGGGGCTTGTTGAGGGGGGGTGCATAGTAAACATAATGTTCTTCACGTGATTGTAGATTAATGACAAAAAAATACTTTAAGTGCAATAAATGTACAGCTCTGAATCATCACAATAAAAGGTCATGCACTGAGTGCTTCAAACAAAAGACACAGGGTTAAAAGAAGGGATAAAAACTCAAGACACCTACGTGCTTTCTTTCAGGAGACTCACTTGAGATCCAAGGACACAGACAAACTACAAGCAGGTGTGTGGACAAGTACCTTACACGAGTGAATCTGAAAAACAAACTATCAAACAAATGGATTCTGTTTGAGTCCCCAGAGACCGTCAGCAGAAAATAGCCCGATCTGACCACCGTGAATTATTTTTTTTTGGTTTCATCAGTTCCCAGCGATAGATTTAGTGGTGCAGCAACATACTTCTCATTTTCTCTCACCTCAACAACTGAGTTGCTGTAATAATAAGCATCTGGGCCTTTTAAATCAGTGGGTTTTATGATTTCACGACTGAGATGATCTAATAATCACCTAAAGAGGGAAGTTTGGACACTCAAATAAACACGTCACTCCACAATGAACTCTTGGCTCCCAACTGCTCCTGTCTAGAAATTGGTGTTAATTTCTATTTGACCCTCCGTCCTATCGGCGGTGATCACACTGATATCCTTCAAACATGGTGGTGAGCAAAGCAACAAGTTTACTTTTCTGTCGACAACTTTCCCAGAGGAATGATACTTGTGGTCTTCAGGGAGCACTTAGTCAATGAATGTGGCTAATTACAGACAGCAAATTAGAAGGAGATGAAAGAGGTCAGAGGACAGAGTCAAGGGTTTAAGTCCCGGCACAACCATTTCCTGGTTTTGTAGGTACACGTGGCCGACTCGACCTGCAAGGGTCTTGGTGAACACAGTGCTCTCTCTACAGCCTAGATAATTTGCAAGAATTTTGAAATCATAGTGTAGGAAAGTGATATAGGATATGAGGTTAACTGTTCTGTACACAAGGACAGATGGGCCGACAAAAATTTGATTGATTGATTGATAAATACATAGACAGACAGATAGATCGATATAGGTACATATCGACTAACACAAAGCTACTGCTCATTACCAGGAGAACAATGGTGAAAGCACATAGCGAAACTACAAACAAAAAAGAAGAATGAAATCCAGTTTAAAAAGTGCAGTAAGCAGCCATAAGAAGAAAACAAATCCTATCATTTACAATAACGTTAACGGAGGTAGAGGGTATTATGCTCAGTCAAACAGGCCAGGCGGAGAAATACATGTACCAAATGATTTCACTCATGTGTGGAGTATGATAACAAAGAAAAACTGAAGGAAAAGACAGCAGCAGACTCACAGAACTCGAGAGTGGACTAACAGTTACCAAAGAGAAAGGGACTGGGTAGCGTTTGTGGGAAGGGAGTAATAAGGGCGAGGAAAAAGAATGGGGGCATTAGGATTAGCATGTTTAATGTGTAGAATGGGGGTTCATGGGTAGGTCTGTACAACACAGAGAAGACATGTAGTGATTCTACAGCATCTTAGTACATGCTGACGGACAGCGACTGTAACTGGCATTTGGGGGGGACTTGCTGAAGAGGGTAGACTGGAAAACATAATGTTCTGCATGTGATCGTATATTAATGAGAACAAAGAAAATTTCAAACTGATGTAAGAGCACTGCTCTCAAATATCAGAATAAAAGTACAGGCTTTGAGTGCTCCAATCAAAAGACACAGGGTTAGAAGAATTGATGAAAACTGAAGACCACCTACGTTTTCCCTTTCGGGAGACTCACTTGAGATCCAAGGACACAGACAAACTACAAGTTGAAGGGGCAGGGACAGGTACCCTATACAAGTGAAACTGAGAAACAAACAAACAAATTGATTCTGTTTGAGTCCCCAGAGAGAGTCAGTAGAAAATAGCCCAATCTAGCCACCGTGAATTCTTTTTGTTTTGTTTCAGCAGTGCTCAGGCATAGATTTCGTGGTGCAGCAACTTCCTTCTCATTTCCTCCCACCTCAACAAATGAATTGCTGTAATAATAGGCGTCTGCGCTTTTAAAATCATTGCTTTTTATGATGTTCACGAATGTAAAGAAGTAATAACCATCTAAAGAGGGACGTTTGGACCCTCAAATAAACAATTCACTCCACTACACACTCTTATTTCCAAATGCTCCTGTCCAGAAATAGGTGTTCCTTTATGTTTGTCCCTCCACCTATCAGCAGTGATCACACCGATGTCCCTCAAACATGGTGGTGTGCAAAGAACGAAGTACACGTTTCTGTTGACAACAGGCCCAGAGGAAGGATACTTGTGGTCTTCAGGGATCACTTACTCACTGAATGTGGCTAAATAAAGTCACCAAGCGAGCAGGAAGTATAAGACGACAGAGGACTGCGATACGGGTTCAAGACCTTTCACCTCCATTTACTGGTTTTGTAAGCACACGCGGCTGACTCTACCTAAAAGTGTATCGGTGAACACAGTGCTCTCCTTATGGCTTAGCTACCTTGCAAGATTTCTGGAAGCATAATGTAGGAAAGAGACATAAGCTATGTTGTTAACTGTTCTGTACAGAAGGATAGATGGGCAGACAAAAAGGTGATTGATTCATAGATAGATAGGTAGACAGACGATAGATGAAAGAAACATAGATAGGTACATAGACTGATAGATGATAGACATCATAGATTGATGATAGGAAGATAGATCGATAGATAGATAGATAGAAAGAAAGATCCATAGATACATACATACATACTTACATACATAGATACATAGATAGACAGACAGACCGTTAGATAGATAGATAGAGATACATATCGATTGACACAAAGCTACTGTTCATAAATAGGAGTTGAATGTTGAATAACATAGCTAATCTACAAACAAAAATGAAGAATGAAATCCAGTTTAAAATTGCAGTAAGCAGCCTTAAGAAGAAAACAAACACTACTATTGTCAAAGACGTGGATGGAGCTAGACGGTAGTACGTTCAGAGAAATAGGCCAGGCGGAGAAAGACAAGTACCAAGTGATTTGACTCATGTGTGGAGTAAAACAACAAAGAGAAACTGAAGGAAAAAAACAGCAGCACTCTCACAGAATCCGAGAGTTGACTAAAAGTTACCAAAGGGAAAAGGACAAGGCAGGGTGAGTCTGAAGGGAGGGATAAGTGTGGGGAGAAAGAATAGTGGTAATTGGGAATAGCATGAATAATGCGTGGGGTCGAGTGTGCATGGGGAGTACTGTACAACACAGAGAAGACTAGTAGAGATCATACAGCATCTTACTACTCACTGATGGAAAATTACTGTAACGGGTCTGTGGGGGCGGACATGGTAAAGGGATCCACAGCTTTCAACTACGCTGATAGACAGCGACTGAAGAGGTTTTCCGGGGGGCTTGGTGACGGGGGGAGCATAGTAAACATAATGTTCTTCACGTGATTGCAGATTAATGACAAAAAAATTCTTTAAGTGCAATAAATGTACAGCTCTGAATCATCAGAATAAAAGGTCATGCACTGAGTGCTGCAAACAAAAGACACAGGGTTAACAGAAGGGATAAAAACTCAAGACACCTACGTGCTTACTTACAGGAGACTCACTTGAGATCCAAGGACACAGACGAACTACAAGCAGGTGTGTGGACAAGTACCTTACACGAGTGAATCTGAAAAACCAACTATCAAACAAATGGATTCTGTTTGAGTCCCCAGAGACGGTCAGCAGAAAATAGCCCTATCTGACCACCGTGAATTATTTTTGTTTGGTTTAATCAGTTCCCAGCGATAGATTTAGTGGTGCAGCAACATACTTCTCATTTTCTCTCACCTCAACAACTGAGTTGCTGTAATAATAAGCATCTGGGCCTTTTAAATAAGTGGGTTTTATGATTTCACGACTGAGAAGATCTAATAACCACCTAAAGAGGGAAGTTTGGACACTCAAATAAACACGTCACTCCACAATACACTCTTGGCTCCCAACTGCTCCTGTCTAGAAATTGGTGTTCCTTTCTACTTGACCCTCCGTCCTATCGGCGGTGATCACGCTGATATCCTTCAAACATGGTGGTGAGCAAAGCAACAAGTTTACTTTTCTGTCGACAACAGGCCCAGAGGAATGATACTTGTGGTCTTCAGGGAGCACTTAGTCAATGAATGTGGCTAATTACAGACAGCAAATTAGAAGGAGATGAAAGAGGTCAGAGGACAGAGTCAAGGGTTTAAGTCCCGGCACAACCATTTCCTGGTTTTGTAGGTACACGTGGCCCTCTCGACCTGCAAGGCTCTCGGTGAACCCAGTGCTCTCTCTACAGCCTAGATACTTTGCAAGATTTTTGGAAGCATAGTGTAGGAAAGTGATATAGGATATGTGGTTAACTGTTCTGTACACAAGGACAGATGGGCCGATAAAAATTTGATTGATTGATTGATAAATAGATAGACAGACAGATAGATCGATATAGGTACACATCGACTAACACAAAGCTACTGCTCATTACCAGGAGAACAATGGTGAAAGCACATAGCGAAACTACAAACAAAAAAGAAGAATGAAATCCAGTTTAAAAAGTGCAGTAAGCAGCCATAAGAAGAAAACAAATCCTATCATTTGCAATAACGTGGATGGAGGTAGAGGGTATTATGCTCAGTCAAACAGGCCAGGCGGAGAAATACATGTACCAAATGATTTCACTCATGTGTGGAGTATGATAACAAAGAAAAACTGAAGGAAAAGACAGCAGCAGACTCACAGAACCCGAGAGTGGACTAACAGTTACCAAAGAGAAAGGGAATGGGTAGCGTTTGTGGGAAGGGAGTAATAAGGGCGAGGAAAAAGAATGGGGGCATTAGGATTAGCATGTTTAATGTGTAGGGTGGGGGGTCATGGGTAGGGCTGTACAACACAGAGAAGACATGTAGTGATTCTACAGCATCTTAGTACATGCTGACGGACAGCGACTGTAACTGGGATTTGGGGGGGACTTGCTGAAGAGGGTAGACTGGAAAACATAATGTTCTGCATGTGATTGTATATTAATGAGAACAAAGAAAATTTCAAACTGATGTAAGAGCACTGCTCTCAAATATCAGAATAAAAGTACAGGCTTTGAGTGCTCCAATCAAAAGACACAGGGTTAGAAGAACTGATGAAAACTCAAGACCACCTACGTGCTCCCTTTCTGGAGACTCACTTGAGATCCAAGGACACAGACAAACTACAATCTGAAGGGGCAGGGACAGTTACCCTGTACAAGTGAAACTGAGAAACAAACAAACAAATGGATTCTGTTTGAGTCCCCAGAGAGAGTCAGTAGAAAATAGACCAATCTAGCCACCGTGAATTCTTTTTGTTTTGTTTCAGCAGTGCTCAGGCATAGATTTCGTGGTGCAGCAACTTCCTTCTCATTTCCTCCCACCTCAACAAATGAATTGCTGTAATAATTTGCGTCTGCGCTTTTAAAATCATTGCTTTTTATGATGTTCACGAATGTAAAGAATTAATAACCATCTAAAGAGGGACGTTTGGACCCTCAAATAAACACTTCACTCCACTACACACTCTTATTTCCCAAATGCTCCTGTCCAGAAATAGGTGTTCCTTTATGTTTGTCCCTCCACCTATCAGCAGTGATCACACCGATGTCCCTCAAACATGGTGGTGTGCAAAGAACCAAGTACACTTTTCTGTCGACAACAGGCCCAGACGAAGGATACTTGTGGTCTTCAGGGATCACTTACTCACTGAATGTGGCTAAATAAAGTCACCAAGGGAGCAGGAAGTATAAGACGACAGAGGACAGCGATACGGGTTCAAGTCCTTTCACCTCCATTTACTGGTTTTGTAAGCACACGTGGCTGACTATACCTAAAAGTGTATCGGTGAACACAGTGCTCTCCTTATGGCTTAGCTACCTTGCAAGATTTCTGGAAGCATAATGTAGGAAAGAGACATAAGCTATGTTGTTAACTCTTCTGTACAGAAGGATAGATGGGCAGACAAAAAGGTGATTGATTCATAGATAGATAGGTAGACAGACGACAGATGAAAGAAACATAGATAGGTACATAGACTGATAGATGATAGACATCATAGATTGATGATAGGAATATAGATAGATAGATAGAAAGAAAGATCCATAGATCCATACATACATACTTACATACATAGATACATAGATAGACAGACAGACCGTTAGATAGATAGATAGAGATACATATCGATTGACACAAAGCTACTGTTCATAAATAGGAGTTGAATGTTGAATAACATAGCTAATCTACAAACAAAAAGGAAGAAAGAAATCCAGTTTAAAATTGCAGTAAGCAGCCTTAAGAAGAAAACAAACACTACCATTGTCAATGACGTGGATGGAGCTAGACGGTAGTACGTTCAGAGAAATAGGCCAGGCGGAGAAAGACAAGTACCAAGTGATTTCACTCATGTGTGGAGTAAAACAGCAAAGAGAAACTGAAGGAAAAAAACAGCAGCACTCTCACAGAATCCGAGAGTTGACTAAAAGTTACCAAAGGGAAAAGGACAAGGCAGGGTGAGTCTGAAGGGAGGGATAAGTGTGGGGAGAAAGAATAGTGGTAATTGGGAATAGCATGAATAATGCGAGGGGTCGGGTGTGCATGGGGAGTACTGTACAACACAGAGAAGACTAGTAGAGATCATAAAGCATCTTACTACTCACTGATGGAAAATTACTATAACGGGTCTGTGGGCGCGGACATGGTGAAGGGATCCACAGCATTCAACTATGCTGATAGACAGCGACTGAAGAGGTTTTTCTGGGGGTCTTGGAAAGGGGGGGAGCATAGTAAACATAATGTTCTTCACGTGATTGTAGATTAATGACAAAAAAATTCTTTAAGTGCAATAAATGTACAGCTCTGAATCATCAGAATAATAGGTCATGCACTGAGTGCTGCAAACAAAAGACACAGGGTTAAAAGAAGGGATAAAAACTCAAGTCACCTACGTGCTTACTTTCAGGAGACTCACTTGAGATAAAAGGACACAGACAAACTACAAGCAGGTGTGTGGACAAGTACCTTACACGAGTGAATCTGAAAAACAAAAAATATCAAACAAATGGATTCTGTTTGAGTCCACAGAGACGGTCAGCAGAAAATAGCCCTATCTGACCACCGTGAATTATTTTTTTTTGGTTTCATCACTTCCCAGCGATAGATTTAGTGTTGCAGCAACATACTTCTCATTTTCTCTCACCTCAACAACTGAGTTGCTGTAATAATAAGCATCTGGGCCATTGAAATCAGTGGGTTTTATGATTTCACGACTGAGAAGATCTAATAACCACCCAAAGAGGGAAGTTTGGACACTCAAATAAACACGTCACTCCACAATACACTCTTGGCTCCCAACTGCTCCTGTCTCGAAATTGGTGTTCCTTTCTATTTGACCCTCCGTCCTATCGGCGGTGATCACGCTGATGTCCTTCAAACATGGTGGTGAGCAAAGCAACAAGTTCACTTTTCTGTCGACAACAGGCCCAGAGGAATGATACTTGTGGTATTCAGGGAGCACTTAGTCAATGAATGTGGCTAATTACAGACAGCAAATTAGAAGGAGATGAAAGAGGACAGAGGACAGAGACAAGGGTTCAAGTCCCGGCACAACCATTTCCTGGTTTTGTAGGTACACGTGGCCGTCTCGACCTGCAAGGCTCTCGGTGAACCCAGTGCTCTCTCTACATCCTAGATACTTTGCAAGATTTTTGGAAGCATAGTGTAGGAAAGTGATATAGGATATGTGGTTAACTGTTCTGTACACTAGGACAGATGGGCAGACAAAATGTTGATTGATTGATTGATAAATAGATAGACAGACAGATAGATCGATATAGGTACATATCGACAAACACAAAGCTACTGCTCATTAACAGGAGAACAATGGTGAAAGCACATAGCGAAACTACAAACAAAAAAGAAGAATGAAATCCAGTTGAAAAAGTGCAGTAAGCAGCCATAAGAAGAAAACAAATCCTATCATTTGCAATAACGTGGATGGAGGTAGAGGGTATTATGCTCAGTCAAACAGGCCAGGCGGAGAAATACATGTACCAAATGATTTCACTCATGTGTGGAGTATGATAACAAAGAAAAACTGAAGGAAAAGACAGCAGCAGACTCACAGAACCCGAGAGTGGACTAACAGTTACCAAAGAGAAAGGGACTGGGTAGCGTTTGTGGGAAGGGAGTAATAAGGGCGAGGAAAAAGAATGGGGGCATTAGGATTAGCATGTTTAATGTGTAGGGTGGGGAGTCATGGGTAGGGCTGTACAACACAGAGAAGACATGTAGTGATTCTACAGCATCTTAGTACATGCTGACGGACAGCGACTGTAACTGGCATTTGGGGGGGACTTGCTGAAGAGGGTAGACTGGAAAACATAATGTTCTGCATGTGATTGTATATTAATGAGAACAAAGAAAATTTCAAACTGATGTAAGAGCACTGCTCTCAAATATCAGAATAAAAGTACAGGCTTTGAGTGCTCCAATCAAAAGACACAGGGTTAGAAGAACTGATGAAAACTCAAGACCACCTACGTGCTCCCTTTCTGGAGACTCACTTGAGATCCAAGGACACAGACAAACTACAAGCTGAAGGGGCAGGGACAGGTACCCTGTACAAGTGAAACTGAGAAACAAACAAACAAATGGATTCTGTTTGAGTCCCCAGAGAGAGTCAGTAGAAAATAGCCCAATCTAGCCACCGTGAATTCTTTTTGTTTTGTTTCAGCAGTGCTCAGGCATAGATTTCGTGGTGCAGCAACTTCCTTCTCATTTCCTCCCACCTCAACAAATGAATTGCTGTAATAATAGGCGTCTGCGCTTTTAAAATCATTGCTTTTTATGATGTTCACGAATGTAAAGAAGTAATAACCATCTAAAGAGGGACGTTGGGCCCCTCAAATAAACACTTGACTCCACTACACACTCTTATTTCCCAAATGCTCCTGTCCAGAAATAGGTGTTCCTTTATGTTTGTCCCTCCACCTATCAGCAGTGATCACACTGATGTCCCTCAAACATGGTGGTGTGCAAAGAACCAAGTACACTTTTCTGTCAACAACAGGCCCAGACGAAGGATACTTGTGGTCTTCAGGGATCACTTACTCACTGAATGTGGCTAAATAAAGTCACCAAGGGAGCAGGAAGTATAAGACGACAGAGGACAGCGATACGGGTTCAAGTCCTTTCACCTCCATTTACTGGTTTTGTAAGCACACGTGGCTGACTATACCTAAAAGTGTATCGGTGACCACAGTGCTCTCCTTATGGCTTAGCTACCTTGCAAGATTTCTGGAAGCATAATGTAGGAAAGAGACATAAGCTATGTTGTTAACTCTTCTGTACAGAAGGATAGATGGGCAGACAAAAAGGTGATTGATTCATAGATAGATAGGTAGACAGACGACAGATGAAAGAAACATAGATAGGTACGTAGACTGATAGATGATAGACATCATAGATTGATGATAGGAAAATAGATAGATAGATAGAAAGAAAGATCCATAGATACATACATACATACTTACTTACATAGATACATAGATAGACAGACAGACCGTTAGATAGATAGATAGAGAAACATATCGATTGACACAAAGCTATTGTTCATAAATAGGAGTTGAATGATGAATAACATAGCTAATCTACAAACAAAAAGGAAGAAAGAAATCCAGTTTAAAATTGCAGTAAGCAGCCTTAAGAAGAAAACTAACAGTACCATTGGCAATGACGTGGATGGAGCTAGACGGTAGTACGTTCAGAGAAATAGGCCAGGCGGAGAAAGACAAGTACCAAGTGATTTGACTCATGTGTGGAGTAAAACAACAAAGAGAAACTGAAGGAAAAAAACAGCAGCACTCTCACAGAATCCGAGAGTTGACTAAAAGTTACCAAAGGGAAAAGGACAAGGCAGGGTGAGTCTGAAGGGAGGGATAAGTGTGGGGAGAAAGAATAGTGGTAATTGGGAATAGCATGAATAATGCGTGGGGTCGAGTGTGCATGGGGAGTACTGTACAACACAGAGAAGACTAGTAGAGATCATACAGCATCTTACTACTCACTGATGGAAAATTACTGTAACGGGTCTGTGGGGGCGGACATGGTAAAGGGATCCACAGCTTTCAACTACGCTGATAGACAGCGACTGAAGAGGTTTTCCGGGGGGCTTGGTGACGGGGGGAGCATAGTAAACATAATGTTCTTCACGTGATTGCAGATTAATGACAAAAAAATTCTTTAAGTGCAATAAATGTACAGCTCTGAATCATCAGAATAAAAGGTCATGCACTGAGTGCTGCAAACAAAAGACACAGGGTTAACAGAAGGGATAAAAACTCAAGACACCTACGTGCTTACTTACAGGAGACTCACTTGAGATCCAAGGACACAGACGAACTACAAGCAGGTGTGTGGACAAGTACCTTACACGAGTGAATCTGAAAAACCAACTATCAAACAAATGGATTCTGTTTGAGTCCCCAGAGACGGTCAGCAGAAAATAGCCCTATCTGACCACCGTGAATTATTTTTGTTTGGTTTAATCAGTTCCCAGCGATAGATTTAGTGGTGCAGCAACATACTTCTCATTTTCTCTCACCTCAACAACTGAGTTGCTGTAATAATAAGCATCTGGGCCTTTTAAATAAGTGGGTTTTATGATTTCACGACTGAGAAGATCTAATAACCACCTAAAGAGGGAAGTTTGGACACTCAAATAAACACGTCACTCCACAATACACTCTTGGCTCCCAACTGCTCCTGTCTAGAAATTGGTGTTCCTTTCTACTTGACCCTCCGTCCTATCGGCGGTGATCACGCTGATATCCTTCAAACATGGTGGTGAGCAAAGCAACAAGTTTACTTTTCTGTCGACAACAGGCCCAGAGGAATGATACTTGTGGTCTTCAGGGAGCACTTAGTCAATGAATGTGGCTAATTACAGACAGCAAATTAGAAGGAGATGAAAGAGGTCAGAGGACAGAGTCAAGGGTTTAAGTCCCGGCACAACCATTTCCTGGTTTTGTAGGTACACGTGGCCCTCTCGACCTGCAAGGCTCTCGGTGAACCCAGTGCTCTCTCTACAGCCTAGATACTTTGCAAGATTTTTGGAAGCATAGTGTAGGAAAGTGATATAGGATATGTGGTTAACTGTTCTGTACACAAGGACAGATGGGCCGATAAAAATTTGATTGATTGATTGATAAATAGATAGACAGACAGATAGATCGATATAGGTACACATCGACTAACACAAAGCTACTGCTCATTACCAGGAGAACAATGGTGAAAGCACATAGCGAAACTACAAACAAAAAAGAAGAATGAAATCCAGTTTAAAAAGTGCAGTAAGCAGCCATAAGAAGAAAACAAATCCTATCATTTGCAATAACGTGGATGGAGGTAGAGGGTATTATGCTCAGTCAAACAGGCCAGGCGGAGAAATACATGTACCAAATGATTTCACTCATGTGTGGAGTATGATAACAAAGAAAAACTGAAGGAAAAGACAGCAGCAGACTCACAGAACCCGAGAGTGGACTAACAGTTACCAAAGAGAAAGGGAATGGGTAGCGTTTGTGGGAAGGGAGTAATAAGGGCGAGGAAAAAGAATGGGGGCATTAGGATTAGCATGTTTAATGTGTAGGGTGGGGGGTCATGGGTAGGGCTGTACAACACAGAGAAGACATGTAGTGATTCTACAGCATCTTAGTACATGCTGACGGACAGCGACTGTAACTGGGATTTGGGGGGGACTTGCTGAAGAGGGTAGACTGGAAAACATAATGTTCTGCATGTGATTGTATATTAATGAGAACAAAGAAAATTTCAAACTGATGTAAGAGCACTGCTCTCAAATATCAGAATAAAAGTACAGGCTTTGAGTGCTCCAATCAAAAGACACAGGGTTAGAAGAACTGATGAAAACTCAAGACCACCTACGTGCTCCCTTTCTGGAGACTCACTTGAGATCCAAGGACACAGACAAACTACAATCTGAAGGGGCAGGGACAGTTACCCTGTACAAGTGAAACTGAGAAACAAACAAACAAATGGATTCTGTTTGAGTCCCCAGAGAGAGTCAGTAGAAAATAGACCAATCTAGCCACCGTGAATTCTTTTTGTTTTGTTTCAGCAGTGCTCAGGCATAGATTTCGTGGTGCAGCAACTTCCTTCTCATTTCCTCCCACCTCAACAAATGAATTGCTGTAATAATTTGCGTCTGCGCTTTTAAAATCATTGCTTTTTATGATGTTCACGAATGTAAAGAATTAATAACCATCTAAAGAGGGACGTTTGGACCCTCAAATAAACACTTCACTCCACTACACACTCTTATTTCCCAAATGCTCCTGTCCAGAAATAGGTGTTCCTTTATGTTTGTCCCTCCACCTATCAGCAGTGATCACACCGATGTCCCTCAAACATGGTGGTGTGCAAAGAACCAAGTACACTTTTCTGTCGACAACAGGCCCAGACGAAGGATACTTGTGGTCTTCAGGGATCACTTACTCACTGAATGTGGCTAAATAAAGTCACCAAGGGAGCAGGAAGTATAAGACGACAGAGGACAGCGATACGGGTTCAAGTCCTTTCACCTCCATTTACTGGTTTTGTAAGCACACGTGGCTGACTATACCTAAAAGTGTATCGGTGAACACAGTGCTCTCCTTATGGCTTAGCTACCTTGCAAGATTTCTGGAAGCATAATGTAGGAAAGAGACATAAGCTATGTTGTTAACTCTTCTGTACAGAAGGATAGATGGGCAGACAAAAAGGTGATTGATTCATAGATAGATAGGTAGACAGACGACAGATGAAAGAAACATAGATAGGTACATAGACTGATAGATGATAGACATCATAGATTGATGATAGGAATATAGATAGATAGATAGAAAGAAAGATCCATAGATCCATACATACATACTTACATACATAGATACATAGATAGACAGACAGACCGTTAGATAGATAGATAGAGATACATATCGATTGACACAAAGCTACTGTTCATAAATAGGAGTTGAATGTTGAATAACATAGCTAATCTACAAACAAAAAGGAAGAAAGAAATCCAGTTTAAAATTGCAGTAAGCAGCCTTAAGAAGAAAACAAACACTACCATTGTCAATGACGTGGATGGAGCTAGACGGTAGTACGTTCAGAGAAATAGGCCAGGCGGAGAAAGACAAGTACCAAGTGATTTCACTCATGTGTGGAGTAAAACAGCAAAGAGAAACTGAAGGAAAAAAACAGCAGCACTCTCACAGAATCCGAGAGTTGACTAAAAGTTACCAAAGGGAAAAGGACAAGGCAGGGTGAGTCTGAAGGGAGGGATAAGTGTGGGGAGAAAGAATAGTGGTAATTGGGAATAGCATGAATAATGCGAGGGGTCGGGTGTGCATGGGGAGTACTGTACAACACAGAGAAGACTAGTAGAGATCATAAAGCATCTTACTACTCACTGATGGAAAATTACTATAACGGGTCTGTGGGCGCGGACATGGTGAAGGGATCCACAGCATTCAACTATGCTGATAGACAGCGACTGAAGAGGTTTTTCTGGGGGTCTTGGAAAGGGGGGGAGCATAGTAAACATAATGTTCTTCACGTGATTGTAGATTAATGACAAAAAAATTCTTTAAGTGCAATAAATGTACAGCTCTGAATCATCAGAATAATAGGTCATGCACTGAGTGCTGCAAACAAAAGACACAGGGTTAAAAGAAGGGATAAAAACTCAAGTCACCTACGTGCTTACTTTCAGGAGACTCACTTGAGATAAAAGGACACAGACAAACTACAAGCAGGTGTGTGGACAAGTACCTTACACGAGTGAATCTGAAAAACAAAAAATATCAAACAAATGGATTCTGTTTGAGTCCACAGAGACGGTCAGCAGAAAATAGCCCTATCTGACCACCGTGAATTATTTTTTTTTGGTTTCATCACTTCCCAGCGATAGATTTAGTGTTGCAGCAACATACTTCTCATTTTCTCTCACCTCAACAACTGAGTTGCTGTAATAATAAGCATCTGGGCCATTGAAATCAGTGGGTTTTATGATTTCACGACTGAGAAGATCTAATAACCACCCAAAGAGGGAAGTTTGGACACTCAAATAAACACGTCACTCCACAATACACTCTTGGCTCCCAACTGCTCCTGTCTCGAAATTGGTGTTCCTTTCTATTTGACCCTCCGTCCTATCGGCGGTGATCACGCTGATGTCCTTCAAACATGGTGGTGAGCAAAGCAACAAGTTCACTTTTCTGTCGACAACAGGCCCAGAGGAATGATACTTGTGGTATTCAGGGAGCACTTAGTCAATGAATGTGGCTAATTACAGACAGCAAATTAGAAGGAGATGAAAGAGGACAGAGGACAGAGACAAGGGTTCAAGTCCCGGCACAACCATTTCCTGGTTTTGTAGGTACACGTGGCCGTCTCGACCTGCAAGGCTCTCGGTGAACCCAGTGCTCTCTCTACATCCTAGATACTTTGCAAGATTTTTGGAAGCATAGTGTAGGAAAGTGATATAGGATATGTGGTTAACTGTTCTGTACACTAGGACAGATGGGCAGACAAAATGTTGATTGATTGATTGATAAATAGATAGACAGACAGATAGATCGATATAGGTACATATCGACAAACACAAAGCTACTGCTCATTAACAGGAGAACAATGGTGAAAGCACATAGCGAAACTACAAACAAAAAAGAAGAATGAAATCCAGTTGAAAAAGTGCAGTAAGCAGCCATAAGAAGAAAACAAATCCTATCATTTGCAATAACGTGGATGGAGGTAGAGGGTATTATGCTCAGTCAAACAGGCCAGGCGGAGAAATACATGTACCAAATGATTTCACTCATGTGTGGAGTATGATAACAAAGAAAAACTGAAGGAAAAGACAGCAGCAGACTCACAGAACCCGAGAGTGGACTAACAGTTACCAAAGAGAAAGGGACTGGGTAGCGTTTGTGGGAAGGGAGTAATAAGGGCGAGGAAAAAGAATGGGGGCATTAGGATTAGCATGTTTAATGTGTAGGGTGGGGAGTCATGGGTAGGGCTGTACAACACAGAGAAGACATGTAGTGATTCTACAGCATCTTAGTACATGCTGACGGACAGCGACTGTAACTGGCATTTGGGGGGGACTTGCTGAAGAGGGTAGACTGGAAAACATAATGTTCTGCATGTGATTGTATATTAATGAGAACAAAGAAAATTTCAAACTGATGTAAGAGCACTGCTCTCAAATATCAGAATAAAAGTACAGGCTTTGAGTGCTCCAATCAAAAGACACAGGGTTAGAAGAACTGATGAAAACTCAAGACCACCTACGTGCTCCCTTTCTGGAGACTCACTTGAGATCCAAGGACACAGACAAACTACAAGCTGAAGGGGCAGGGACAGGTACCCTGTACAAGTGAAACTGAGAAACAAACAAACAAATGGATTCTGTTTGAGTCCCCAGAGAGAGTCAGTAGAAAATAGCCCAATCTAGCCACCGTGAATTCTTTTTGTTTTGTTTCAGCAGTGCTCAGGCATAGATTTCGTGGTGCAGCAACTTCCTTCTCATTTCCTCCCACCTCAACAAATGAATTGCTGTAATAATAGGCGTCTGCGCTTTTAAAATCATTGCTTTTTATGATGTTCACGAATGTAAAGAAGTAATAACCATCTAAAGAGGGACGTTGGGCCCCTCAAATAAACACTTGACTCCACTACACACTCTTATTTCCCAAATGCTCCTGTCCAGAAATAGGTGTTCCTTTATGTTTGTCCCTCCACCTATCAGCAGTGATCACACTGATGTCCCTCAAACATGGTGGTGTGCAAAGAACCAAGTACACTTTTCTGTCAACAACAGGCCCAGACGAAGGATACTTGTGGTCTTCAGGGATCACTTACTCACTGAATGTGGCTAAATAAAGTCACCAAGGGAGCAGGAAGTATAAGACGACAGAGGACAGCGATACGGGTTCAAGTCCTTTCACCTCCATTTACTGGTTTTGTAAGCACACGTGGCTGACTATACCTAAAAGTGTATCGGTGACCACAGTGCTCTCCTTATGGCTTAGCTACCTTGCAAGATTTCTGGAAGCATAATGTAGGAAAGAGACATAAGCTATGTTGTTAACTCTTCTGTACAGAAGGATAGATGGGCAGACAAAAAGGTGATTGATTCATAGATAGATAGGTAGACAGACGACAGATGAAAGAAACATAGATAGGTACGTAGACTGATAGATGATAGACATCATAGATTGATGATAGGAAAATAGATAGATAGATAGAAAGAAAGATCCATAGATACATACATACATACTTACTTACATAGATACATAGATAGACAGACAGACCGTTAGATAGATAGATAGAGAAACATATCGATTGACACAAAGCTATTGTTCATAAATAGGAGTTGAATGATGAATAACATAGCTAATCTACAAACAAAAAGGAAGAAAGAAATCCAGTTTAAAATTGCAGTAAGCAGCCTTAAGAAGAAAACTAACAGTACCATTGGCAATGACGTGGATGGAGCTAGACGGTAGTACGTTCAGAGAAATAGGCCAGGCGGAGAAAGACAAGTACCAAGTGATTTGACTCATGTGTGGAGTAAAACAACAAAGAGAAACTGAAGGAAAAAAACAGCAGCACTCTCACAGAATCCGAGAGTTGACTAAAAGTTACCAAAGGGAAAAGGACAAGGCAGGGTGAGTCTGAAGGGAGGGATAAGTGTGGGGAGAAAGAATAGTGGTAATTGGGAATAGCATGAATAATGCGTGGGGTCGAGTGTGCATGGGGAGTACTGTACAACACAGAGAAGACTAGTAGAGATCATACAGCATCTTACTACTCACTGATGGAAAATTACTGTAACGGGTCTGTGGGGGCGGACATGGTAAAGGGATCCACAGCTTTCAACTACGCTGATAGACAGCGACTGAAGAGGTTTTCCGGGGGGCTTGGTGACGGGGGGAGCATAGTAAACATAATGTTCTTCACGTGATTGCAGATTAATGACAAAAAAATTCTTTAAGTGCAATAAATGTACAGCTCTGAATCATCAGAATAAAAGGTCATGCACTGAGTGCTGCAAACAAAAGACACAGGGTTAACAGAAGGGATAAAAACTCAAGACACCTACGTGCTTACTTACAGGAGACTCACTTGAGATCCAAGGACACAGACGAACTACAAGCAGGTGTGTGGACAAGTACCTTACACGAGTGAATCTGAAAAACCAACTATCAAACAAATGGATTCTGTTTGAGTCCCCAGAGACGGTCAGCAGAAAATAGCCCTATCTGACCACCGTGAATTATTTTTGTTTGGTTTAATCAGTTCCCAGCGATAGATTTAGTGGTGCAGCAACATACTTCTCATTTTCTCTCACCTCAACAACTGAGTTGCTGTAATAATAAGCATCTGGGCCTTTTAAATAAGTGGGTTTTATGATTTCACGACTGAGAAGATCTAATAACCACCTAAAGAGGGAAGTTTGGACACTCAAATAAACACGTCACTCCACAATACACTCTTGGCTCCCAACTGCTCCTGTTTAGAAATTGGTGTTCCTTTCTACTTGACCCTCCGTCCTATCGGCGGTGATCACGCTGATATCCTTCAAACATGGTGGTGAGCAAAGCAACAAGTTTACTTTTCTGTCGACAACAGGCCCAGAGGAATGATACTTGTGGTCTTCAGGGAGCACTTAGTCAATGAATGTGGCTAATTACAGACAGCAAATTAGAAGGAGATGAAAGAGGTCAGAGGACAGAGTCAAGGGTTTAAGTCCCGGCACAACCATTTCCTGGTTTTGTAGGTACACGTGGCCCTCTCGACCTGCAAGGCTCTCGGTGAACCCAGTGCTCTCTCTACAGCCTAGATACTTTGCAAGATTTTTGGAAGCATAGTGTAGGAAAGTGATATAGGATATGTGGTTAACTGTTCTGTACACAAGGACAGATGGGCCGATAAAAATTTGATTGATTGATTGATAAATAGATAGACAGACAGATAGATCGATATAGGTACACATCGACTAACACAAAGCTACTGCTCATTACCAGGAGAACAATGGTGAAAGCACATAGCGAAACTACAAACAAAAAAGAAGAATGAAATCCAGTTTAAAAAGTGCAGTAAGCAGCCATAAGAAGAAAACAAATCCTATCATTTGCAATAACGTGGATGGAGGTAGAGGGTATTATGCTCAGTCAAACAGGCCAGGCGGAGAAATACATGTACCAAATGATTTCACTCATGTGTGGAGTATGATAACAAAGAAAAACTGAAGGAAAAGACAGCAGCAGACTCACAGAACCCGAGAGTGGACTAACAGTTACCAAAGAGAAAGGGAATGGGTAGCGTTTGTGGGAAGGGAGTAATAAGGGCGAGGAAAAAGAATGGGGGCATTAGGATTAGCATGTTTAATGTGTAGGGTGGGGGGTCATGGGTAGGGCTGTACAACACAGAGAAGACATGTAGTGATTCTACAGCATCTTAGTACATGCTGACGGACAGCGACTGTAACTGGGATTTGGGGGGGACTTGCTGAAGAGGGTAGACTGGAAAACATAATGTTCTGCATGTGATTGTATATTAATGAGAACAAAGAAAATTTCAAACTGATGTAAGAGCACTGCTCTCAAATATCAGAATAAAAGTACAGGCTTTGAGTGCTCCAATCAAAAGACACAGGGTTAGAAGAACTGATGAAAACTCAAGACCACCTACGTGCTCCCTTTCTGGAGACTCACTTGAGATCCAAGGACACAGACAAACTACAATCTGAAGGGGCAGGGACAGTTACCCTGTACAAGTGAAACTGAGAAACAAACAAACAAATGGATTCTGTTTGAGTCCCCAGAGAGAGTCAGTAGAAAATAGACCAATCTAGCCACCGTGAATTCTTTTTGTTTTGTTTCAGCAGTGCTCAGGCATAGATTTCGTGGTGCAGCAACTTCCTTCTCATTTCCTCCCACCTCAACAAATGAATTGCTGTAATAATTTGCGTCTGCGCTTTTAAAATCATTGCTTTTTATGATGTTCACGAATGTAAAGAATTAATAACCATCTAAAGAGGGACGTTTGGACCCTCAAATAAACACTTCACTCCACTACACACTCTTATTTCCCAAATGCTCCTGTCCAGAAATAGGTGTTCCTTTATGTTTGTCCCTCCACCTATCAGCAGTGATCACACCGATGTCCCTCAAACATGGTGGTGTGCAAAGAACCAAGTACACTTTTCTGTCGACAACAGGCCCAGACGAAGGATACTTGTGGTCTTCAGGGATCACTTACTCACTGAATGTGGCTAAATAAAGTCACCAAGGGAGCAGGAAGTATAAGACGACAGAGGACAGCGATACGGGTTCAAGTCCTTTCACCTCCATTTACTGGTTTTGTAAGCACACGTGGCTGACTATACCTAAAAGTGTATCGGTGAACACAGTGCTCTCCTTATGGCTTAGCTACCTTGCAAGATTTCTGGAAGCATAATGTAGGAAAGAGACATAAGCTATGTTGTTAACTCTTCTGTACAGAAGGATAGATGGGCAGACAAAAAGGTGATTGATTCATAGATAGATAGGTAGACAGACGACAGATGAAAGAAACATAGATAGGTACATAGACTGATAGATGATAGACATCATAGATTGATGATAGGAATATAGATAGATAGATAGAAAGAAAGATCCATAGATCCATACATACATACTTACATACATAGATACATAGATAGACAGACAGACCGTTAGATAGATAGATAGAGATACATATCGATTGACACAAAGCTACTGTTCATAAATAGGAGTTGAATGTTGAATAACATAGCTAATCTACAAACAAAAAGGAAGAAAGAAATCCAGTTTAAAATTGCAGTAAGCAGCCTTAAGAAGAAAACAAACACTACCATTGTCAATGACGTGGATGGAGCTAGACGGTAGTACGTTCAGAGAAATAGGCCAGGCGGAGAAAGACAAGTACCAAGTGATTTCACTCATGTGTGGAGTAAAACAGCAAAGAGAAACTGAAGGAAAAAAACAGCAGCACTCTCACAGAATCCGAGAGTTGACTAAAAGTTACCAAAGGGAAAAGGACAAGGCAGGGTGAGTCTGAAGGGAGGGATAAGTGTGGGGAGAAAGAATAGTGGTAATTGGGAATAGCATGAATAATGCGAGGGGTCGGGTGTGCATGGGGAGTACTGTACAACACAGAGAAGACTAGTAGAGATCATAAAGCATCTTACTACTCACTGATGGAAAATTACTATAACGGGTCTGTGGGCGCGGACATGGTGAAGGGATCCACAGCATTCAACTATGCTG